>NC_056461.1:49626536-49669036 GCF_018296145.1 Oncorhynchus tshawytscha | reverse complement strand
ATGAGTGGTAAGTTAATAACCGGTAGTTAATGACAGGTAGTTAATGACATGTAGTTAATGACAGTTGGTTAATGACCAGTAGTTAATGACAGGTAGTTCATGAGTGGTAGTTAATAACCGGTAGTTAATGACAGGTAGTTAATGACAGTTGGTTAATGACAGTTGGTTAATGACAGGTAGTTAATGACAGGTAGTTAATGACAGTTGGTTAATGACAGGTAGTTAATGACAGTTGGTTAATGACAGTTGGTTAATGACAGGTAGTTAATGACAGTTGGTTAATGACAGTTGGTTAATGACAGGTAGTTAATGACAGTTGGTTAATGACAGGTAGTTAATGACAGTTGGTTAATGACAGGTAGTTAATGACAGGTAGTTAATGACAGTTGGTTAATGACAGGTAGTTAATGACAGTTGGTTAATGACAGTTGGTTAATGACAGGTAGTTAATGACAGTTGGTTAATGACAGTTGGTTAATGACAGGTAGTTAATGACAGTTGGTTAATGACAGGTAGTTAATGACAGTTGGTTAATGACAGGTAGTTAATGACAGGTAGTTAATGACAGTTGGTTAATGACAGGTAGTTCATGAGTGGTAGTTAATAACTGGTAGTTAATGACCGGTAGTTAATGTCTCTCTTTGTTTCTCTCTTTCGCTCTCTCTCTCTATCTTTGTCTCACTTTGTTTCTTTCTTTCTCGCTTTCTCTATGTCTATCTCTCTCTCTGTCTCTGTCTCTGTCTCTGTCTGTCTCTCTCTGTTTCTCCTTCTCTGTCCTCTCTCTCTGTTTCTCCCTCTCTGTGTCTCTCAGTGCCAGGTATGGATGGAGGGCAGACCTACAACACTCCAGGTGACTGACTGTTCTAACTTTATGCTCTGATGCCACATGGACTGTGAGTTGAAGCACCTTTCGGTTTGACAAGTGTCCCCGCGTGTGTGTGATGTCCTCCAGGCTTTCTTCCATTTTCTGCTGTTGTTGACAACTCTGCAAAACGCCAACAGGCATGTGGGCGAGGGGTCTTGAAATGTAACATCCCCCCCACAATCTTGCTGCCAGCGAATCAAATCATTTTGGCTAATAAAAAATTCTCCAGATCTCCAACTGAACATGGTGATTTTGGAAGTACGGCTACGAGAGACTAGTCCAAAGCCTGCAGCAGCCCGCAGTGTCCAATTTTCCCATTGGCCTTCCTCCCGAAGCCCAGGAAACTGTCCTCTGTGTCTCTGGCCCGTGGAACCTTCTGCCTCCGTAGGTCCAGAAGGAGGGAGGCTCTGGCACATCGTCACTGTTGACCATGTTCAACAGGCGAGTCAGTCTGGAAGCCAATCCACTCAACACCCGGAACACCTGAACCCTCCTCACGTTGTCTCAGGAAGACAACGTGAGGAGGTGGGTTTGTTTATTAGGCATAGCACACTTTCCCCATCGCTCAGAACTTTCACATTGGCAAACGGATGTTGAATCTTCGCTTGGGCCACCTGAGACAGTATTTCCTCAAAATCATTGATCATCTGTGATAAAGCACCGAAGGCATCGCCAATGTCCAGAAACACCGTGGGAAACGATTCATGCTTGATGTCATCCCATTCCAGTTTTAAGGAAGAAAACATGCTCGTTCGTACCCTGTCTGTCTATAAAGGCCTTTTGTTTGGGAGAGAGAATACCTGCATCTACCAGCCATGGTAGTATGCAGGTGGGCGAGCACTTAAACACTTTCTAGACAGAGGGGAAGAGGGAGATGTCTCTCCATGTAGACGGATCAGCTGGAGCATTGTATCGTTGGGTGTATTCTGTGTTTTAGAGCACCCTTCCATGAGACCAGGTAGCATTCCATTAACTTCTTGGATATAGGGGGCGCTCTTTTAATTTTTGGATAAAAAAAAACGTTCCCGTTTTAAACAAGATATTTTGTCACGAAAAGATGCTTGACTATGCATATAATTGACAGCTTTGGAAAGAAAACACTGATGTTTCCAAAACTGCAAAGATATTGTCTGTGAGTGCAACAGAACTGATGCTACAGGCGAAACCAAGATGAAATTTCAAACAGGAAGTGCCCCAGATTTTGAAGGCGCTGTGTTCCAATGTCTCCTTATATGGCTGTGAATGGGCCAGGAATGAGCTTACACTTTCTGTCGTTTCCCCAAGGTGTCTGCAGCATTGTGACGTATTTGTAGGCATATCATTGGAAGATTGACCATTTTACACTACATCTACCAGGTGCTCGCTTGGTGTCCTCCGTCGCAATTATTGCGTAATCTCCAGCTGCGTGTATTTTTCCATTTGCTTCCGAGGAGAAACCCAACTGCCACAAATGATTTATCATCGAATAGATATGTGAAAAACACCTTGAGGATTGATTCTAAACAACGTTTGCCATGTTTCTGTCGATATTATGGAGTTAATTTGGAAAAAAGTTTGGCGTTGTAATGACTGAATTTTCGGGGGGTTTTCTTAGCCAAACGTGATGAACAAAACGGAGCGATTTCTCCTACACAAATAATCTTTGCTATCTAACTGAGAGTCTCCCCATTGAAAACATCTGAAGTTCTTCAAAGGTAAATGATTTTATTTGAATGATTTTCTTGTTTTTGTGAAAATGTTGCCTGCTGAATGCTAGGCTTAATGCTAGCTATCAATACTCTTACACAAATGCTTGTGTAGCTTTGGTTAAAGCATATTTTGAAAATCTGAGATGACAGTGTTGTTAACAAAAGGCTAAGCTTGTGTTTCAATATATTTATTTCATTTCATGAATAGTTAACGTTGCGTTATGGTAATGAGCTTGAGGCTATGATTACGCTCCCGGATACGGGATTGCTCGACGCAAGAAGTTAATCAGACAGGCATTAAAGATATGCATGAGTACATGGAAGGACTGGGGCCTTGTGGTCGTTAAAGTCTCGTAGGTGACACCGTCTGATCCACTTTCCTTGTTGTTTGGCAGGGAAGTTAAAACATTATCTACCTCTTTGAGGATGAAATGTCAGGCTTTTTCTGAAGGCTCTCTCGTGAGCTGGAATTATTTACATTCATGTTGAGACTGTCGATGTTCATTTCAGGATGACATTTGTGTGGAGTTCGTCAGAGTACTAAGTAGTGGATTGTAAGAGCATTTAAAAACATAAATAAAGACAATGGGTTTTTTTTCACTTTGATTTGTAGCTGCAATGTTACAGTACCTGCTCTCCACCAACATGTACCCTGACCCCCAATACAGCCAACATGTACCCTGACCCCCAATACAGCCAACATGTACCCTGACCCCCAATACAGCCAACATGTACCCTGACCCCAATACAGCCAACATGTACCCTGACCCCCAATACAGCCAACATGTACCCTGACCAATACAGCCAACATGTACCCTGACCCCCAATACAGCCAACATGTACCCTGACCAATACAGCCAACATGTACCCTGACCCCAATACAGCCAACATGTACCCTGACCAATACAGCCAACATGTACCCTGACCCCCAATACAGCCAACATGTACCCTGACCAATACAGCCAACATGTACCCTGACCAATACAGCCAACATGTACCCTGACCCCCAATACAGCCAACATGTACCCTGACCCCCAATACAGCCAACATGTACCCTGACCCCCAATACAGCCAACATGTACCCTGACCAATACAGCCAACATGTACCCTGACCCCAATACAGCCAACATGTACCCTGACCCCCAATACAGCCAACATGTACTCTGACCCCCAATACAGCCAACATGTACCCTGACCCCCAATACAGCCAACATGTACCCTGACCCCCAATACAGCCAACATGTACCCTGACCCCCAATACAGCCAACATGTACCCTGACCCCCAATACAGCCAACATGTACCCTGACCCCCAATACAGCCAACATGTACCCTGACCCCAATACAGCCAACATGTACCCTGACCCCAATACAGCCAACATGTACTCTGACCCCAATACAGCCAACATGTACCCTGACCCCAATACAGCCAACATGTACCCTGACCCCCAATACAGCCAACATGTACCCTGACCCCAATACAGCCAACATGTACCCTGACCCCCAATACAGCCAACATGTACTCTGACCCCCAATACAGCCAACATGTACCCTGACCCCCAATACAGCCAACATGTACCCTGACCCCCAATACAGCCAACATGTACCCTGACCCCCAATACAGCCAACATGTACCCTGACCCCAATACAGCCAACATGTACCCTGACCCCCAATACAGCCAACATGTACCCTGACCCCAATACAGCCAACATGTACCCTGACCCCCAATACAGCCAACATGTACTCTGACCCCAATACAGCCAACATGTACCCTGACCCCCAATACAGCCAACATGTACCCTGACCCCCAATACAGCCAACATGTACCCTGACCCCAATACAGCCAACATGTACCCTGACCCCAATACAGCCAACATGTACTCTGACCCCAATACAGCCAACATGTACCCTGACCCCCAATACAGCCAACATGTACCCTGACCAATACAGCCAACATGTACCCTGATATGTTATAATGTACAATAACACACAACACGTACAATAACCTTCTAACATTCTCCCTCCTCTTCCTCTCCAGCCTACCAGTGGGAGTCGTCTGATTGGCTGTCCCCGTCCCCGGCTCCGCCTACCTGGCATCGATGGGGGTCACACTGTGACATTACAGATGACCTTCCGTCGTTCAGCAGAGCAGGAAGCGTGTACTCATTACAGCTGGACTACGGGCTGGGGGGGGTACAGGATGGAAAGAGAGAGAGGAAACTCAGGGGACAGAAGAAGCCTCAGGTCACTCTCAGCTGAGAGGAGGGGGTTTGAGAGAGAGAGAGAAAGAGACATGGAGAGAGGGAGAGGGACGCAAAGAGCAAGAGGGAGAGGAATGGAGAGAAGAAGAGGGATGGAAAGAGAGAGAGGGAGAGGGATGGAAAGAGAGAGAGGGAGAGGGATGGAGAGGGCGAGAGGGAGAGGGATGGAGAGAGCGAGAGGGCGAGGGATGGAGGGAGAGAGAGGGATGGAGGGAGAGAGAGGGAGAGGGATAGAGCGAGAGAGAAGGATGGGGAGAGGGATGGAGGGAGAGAGAGGGATGGAAGGAGAGAGAGAGGGAGAGAGAGATATAAGATATGGAGGGAGAGTTCACAGAGGCTATGGTTCAGCTGATAGAAGAGATCAGAGAGAACCCTCAGGGGACAGAAGAGGAAACAGGAGTGAGTGTAGAGACGGAGGGGGCACAGGGGTGGCCAGACCACACACAGCAGACAGAAAGTACGAGAGGCGGTATGAGAGGCACACAGGGACAGGGTACGGGATAGACAGAGTATTCACGGTCGAAAAAAGAGTCCACTCCAGCGAGGGAGAGAAAGAGCACCAACCTATTGATCGAGAGGAGACCTCCTCACCAGTGTATGAAGAATACCGTGAACCCAACCCAGATACAATCCCTGCCCCAGACCCTGTTCCAGAACCTGACCAGAACCACTATGATACTCTTCCCCCAACACGGCCTGCTTACCAGGGTTACCCCTCTCCTCCTCCAGGGCTCAACCTCCACCCAGCCCAGCTGCTACCCCCCGCTCAGGGCCTGGGACGGACAGAACGCCTGGGCGCCCCTGGAGGTGACCCAGGGGTCGGGAGTTGGCGGTCACGGTTCAAGGCTAGAGAGGTCTGAGTCAGGAGATGAGCTGGAGAGACTGTTGAATCTGGTGTCGCTCAGAGCTCGGAGGGCTACACGCACACAGAGACCATCTGAAACACCTCCTCCTCCAGAACCATCCACTGGCTGGGACGGGCTGTACTCCTCAGAGAATCCTCCGGAACCATCCACTGGCTGGGACGGGCTGTACTGATCAGAGAATCCTCCGGAACCATCCACTGGCTGGCTCTTTTGCGAGGCAGGACCAACACAAGACAAGCTCCTGCAATAGAGTCTCTAGATTGAACAACTTATTAAATAATATCAAATCTATTTAAATGCAGTCACTGTAAGATAATAGAAACGTTCCACACATTACCTCAATAGTGCAACACAACATGTAATTCTGTTTTCACAACATGTAGTTCTGTTTTCACAACATGTCATTCTGTTTTCACAACATGTAGTTCTGTTTTCACAACATGTAGTTCTGTTGATGTAACTATTAATGCTTTGAGTCTGTAGCGGACCATTTTAACTCATGTACAGTATGATTACATTACATACACAGACACACAGACGGAGAGAGACAGACACACGGAGAGAGACAGACACACAGATGGAGAGAGAGAGACACACGGAGAGAGAGAGAGAGAGAGAGACAGACACACGGAGAGAGAGAGAGAGAGAGAGAGAGACAGACACACGGAGAGAGAGAGAGAGAGAGAGAGAGAGAGACAGACACACGGAGAGAGAGAGAGAGAGAGAGAAGAGACAGACACACGGAGAGAGAGAGAGAGAGAGAGAGAGAGAGAGAGAGACAGACACACGGAGAGAGAGAGAGAGAGAGAGAGAGACAGACACACGGAGAGAGAGAGAGAGAGAGAGAGAGACAGACACACGGAGAGAGAGAGAGAGAGAGAGAGACAGACACACGGAGAGAGAGAGAGAGAGAGAGAGAGAGAGAGACAGACACACGGAGAGAGAGAGAGAGAGAGAGAGACAGACAGACACACGGAGAGAGAGAGAGAGAGAGACAGACACACGGAGAGAGAGAGAGAGAGAGAGAGAGAGACAGACACACGGAGAGAGAGAGAGAGAGAGAGAGAGACAGACACACGGAGAGAGAGAGAGAGAGAGAGAGAGACAGACACACGGAGAGAGAGAGAGAGAGAGAGAGACAGACACACGGAGAGAGAGAGAGAGAGAGAGAGACAGACACACGGAGAGAGACACACACAGACGGAGAGAGAGAGACACACAGACAGACGGAGAGAGAGAGACACACACAGACGGAGAGAGAGAGACACACAGACAGACGGAGAGAGAGAGACACACACAGACGGAGAGAGAGAGACAGACACACAGACGGAGAGAGACAGACACACAGACGGAGAGAGACAGACACACAGACAGAGAGAGAGAGACAGACAGACACACAGATGGAGAGAGACAGACACACAGACGGAGAGAGATGACACACAGACAGAGAGGGAGAGACAGACAGAGAGACAGGCAGATGGAGAGAGAGACAGACACACAGATGGAGAGAGAGACAGACACACAGACGGAGAGAGAGAGAGACAGACAGACAGACTGAGAGAGACAGACACACAGACAGAGAGAGAGAGACAGACACACAGATGGAGAGATTGACAGACACACGGAGAGAGAGAGAGAGACAGACAGGTGGAGAGAGAGACAGACAGAGACACAGAGAGAGAGACACAGAGACAGCGAGAGAGACAGACACACAGGGACGGAGAGAGAGAGAGAGACACAGAGAGAGAGAGAGAGACAGACAGACACACAGAGATGGAGAGAGAGAGAAAGAGACAGACAGAGACTGAGACAATGAGAGACACACAGAGACGAAGAGAAAGACAGACAGACAGACAGACACACAGACAGACAGACACACAGAGACGAAGAGATAGACAGACAGACACACAGAGACGAAGAGATAGACAGACAGACACACAGAGACGAAGAGATAGACAGACAGACACACAGAGACGAAGAGATAGACAGACAGACACACAGAGACGAAGAGATAGACAGACAGACACACAGAGACGAAGAGAAAGACAGACAGACACACAGAGACGAAGAGATAGACAGACAGAGACTGGGACGAAGAGAGACAGAAAGACACACAGAGGACGAAGAGAGAGAGAGACAGACGGACATACAGACAGACAGACACACAGAGACGGAGAGAGAGACAGACAGCTACAGAGACGAAGAGATAGGCAGACACGAAGAGATAGGCAGACACAGAGACGAAGAGATAAACAGACAAACAGAGATGAAGAGAGAGACAGACAGACAGAGAGAGAGACAGACAGACACACAGAGACGGAGAGATAGACAGACACACAGAGACAGACAGAGAGACAGACACACAGAGACAAAGAGATAGACAGACACACAGAGACAGACAGAGAGATAGACAGACACACAGAGACAGACAGAGAGACAGACACACAGAGACAAAGAGATAGACAGACACACAGAGACAGACAGAGAGACAGACAGACACACAGAGAAAGAGACAGACAGACAGACACAGGCTATTGAATAGCTGCAGTCACAGCCTGTATCTTCACAGTCTCAACAATAAGAAGTGTGGATTCTCTGTTCATTTGCAGTTGTATGTTATATATTATTATATATATATGTTATATATTTTACTACAGACCTGCCATTCTACATGTACTGTATGTTTGTCTTCTGTCTGTCAATATGAGTTTGATTGTAAATATACAGTATATATATATATAATATACAGTATATATATATATAATATAAAGTATATATATAATATACAGTATATATAATATACAGTATATATATAATATACAGTATATATATAATATACAGTATATATATATAATATAAAGTATATATATAATATACAGTATATATAATATACAGTATATATATATAATATACAGTATATATATATAATATACAGTATATATATATAATATAAAGTATATATATAATATACAGTATATATAATATACAGTATATATATATAATATACAGTATATATATATAATATAAAGTATATATATAATATACAGTATATATAATATACAGTATATATATATAATATACAGTATATATATATAATATACAGTATATATATATAATATACAGTATATATATATAATATACAGTATATATATATAATATACAGTATATATAATATACAGTATATATATATAATATAAAGTATATATATAATATACAGTATATATATATAATATACAGTATATATATAATATACAGTATATATATATAATATACAGTATATATATAATATACAGTATATATATATAATATACAGTATATATATAATATACAGTATATATATATATATATATATATATATATATATATATAATATACAGTATATATATAATATAATGTACAGTAATATATATATAATATACAGTATATATATATATAATATACAGTATATATATATAATATACAGTATATTCACTATTTTTCTGCAACTGAATAATACTTAGGAATTGTTAGGTAACACTTTACAATACAGACAGATTCATTAACATGAGGCAATATAGCAGTTGACTTGAAAACAGCATTACTCAGTGTATTTATGTATAAACTTAACTTAGCTAATTAGTTATTGGTTAGCTATTAGTTAGCTCTTGCTGTTATTCGTGTTGATTAATGTCTCTTTGTTGTAATGACTTACCAACTATTTATAAGTCTGTTGAGTAACTATCGATGATTAAATAGATGTGACACATACATGTTGTTGTTGATGATGATGATGATGGTGAAGTCAGGCCTGTGTTGTGTGTTTTAATTGAACAGATAGTTCAGCTGGGGAGAGACAGGAAAGGCAGGGAGGTCGAGTCAAAGACAGGAACATTTGATTGTTTTGGGGGAAAAAGAAAGTCTCTCACTTGGTTAACATTTCCACAACATTTTTGGCGACGAGGATGGGATGATAATCTTCATTTTGCTGATTGTTCCTGATTTTTCCCGGGAAATCCAGGTTAACCGTGCACGGGAGTTGCATTAGATGCAGCTGGGGAAGCCAGCTAGACGGAGCAGATCGGATCCCCGTCTGACTGGGAGGGCCAGAGGAATGGATGCGTCATTTAAAACAAATAGAGGTAAGGTTGAGACTAATGTTTCTTGACAACAATCGATAAAGAAATCACGGGGTCCTAACGGGGGGCTGCTGTGAATCTATATGGACCTGCCATCATGTGGGGTTCTCTCACTACGACTAGTGACTAACTAAAAGCCCAGGGTGTGGGGTTCTCTCACTACGACTAGTGAGACGGGTGAGACTAACTAAAAGCCCAGGGTGTGGGGTTCTGGAAACGGGACACCTATGACTAGTGAAGTTTGGACTGATTAACCTTTCTAGCGCAGGGGTACCGCTAGCGGAACACCTCGACAACATTCAGCTGAAAAGGCAGCGCACGAAATTCAAAACATATTTTTTCGAAATATGTAACTTTCACACATTAACAAGTCCAATACAGCAAATGAAAGATAAACATCTTGTTAATCTACCCATCGTGTCCGAATTCAAAAATGCTTTACAGCTAAAGCACAACATATGATTATGTTAGATCACCACCAAGTCGAAAAAACACAGCCATTTTTCCAGCCAAAGATCACAAGTCACAAAACAGAAATATAGATAAAATGAATCACTAACCTTTGATGATCTTCATCAGATGACACTCATAGGACATCATGTTACACAATACATGTATGTTTTGTTCGATAATGTGCATTTTATATCCAAAAATCTCCGTTTACATTGACGCCTTATGTGCAGTAATGTTTTGATTCCAAAACATCTGGTGATTTAAGTAGAAATACTCATAATAAACATTGATAAAAGATACAAGTGTTATCCACAGAATTAAAGATAGACTTCTCCTTAACTTCTTGGATATAGGGACGCTCTTTTAATTTATGGATAAAAAACATGCCCATTTTAAGCGCAATATTTTGTCACGAAAAGATGCTCGACTATGCATATAATTGGCAGCTTTGGAAAGAAAACACTCTAAGGTTTCCAAAACTGCAAAGATATTATCTGTGAGTGCCACAGAACTCATGCTACAGGCGAAACCAAGATGAAACTTCAACCAGGAAATGGGCAGAATTTTTGAAGCTCTGTTTTTTTCGTAGCTAAATGTGACACACCAAACGGAGCGATTTCTCCTAAACAAATAATCTTTCAGGAAAAACTGAGCATTTGCTATCTAACTGAGAGTCTCCTCATTGAAAACATCTGAAGTTCTTCAAAGGTAATGATTTTATTTGAATGATTTGAATCAACAAATTTAGAAACAACACCATAAATTGTCACTTACCTTTGATGATCTTCATCAGAAGGCACTCCCAGGAATCCCAGTTCGACAATAAATGACTGATTTGTTCCATAAAGTTCCATCATTTATGTCCAAATAGCCACTTGTTGTTAGCGTGTTCAGTCCAGTAATCCATCTTCATGAGGCGCGAGCATTTCATCCAGACAAAAACTCGAAAAGTTCCGTTACAGTCCTTTAGAAACATGTCAAACGATGTATGGAATCAATCGTAAAATTAACATAAAACATCAATAATGTTCCAACCGGAGAATTCCTTTGTCTTCAGAAAGGCACTGGAACGAGAGGTAACTCTGTCGGGGGCACACATCATGAGACCGAGGCACTATGCCAGACCACTGACTCAAACAGGTCTCATGAGCCCCTCCTTTATAGTAGAATCCTCATTCAAGTTTCAAAAGACGGTTGACATCTAGTGGAAGCCCAAGGAAGTGCAACCTCATCCATATCTCAATGTGTACTCGGTAGGCCAGGCTTTGAAAAACTACAAACCCCAGATGTCCCACTTCCTGGTTGGATTTTTCTCAGGTTTTTGCCTGCCATGTGAGGTCTGTTATACTCACAGACATCATTCAAACATATATTAGCATCTGGGACAGAGTAGGAGGCAGTTCAAAATGTTCTACCTTTAAAATGAAGGTAGATCCAAGTAAAGGCTTTAGTACCAAATATTAAGCTGATAAACCAGCACCAACTTTTTGAAGGTTCTAACAGATTTGTTAAACAATAAGTTTTATATTTTGACTAAATTGATGCAGCAGGTTAAAATGATAAGATAACCAGAAAGGGGCTCTGTGTAATGGCTCTCGTCGAAAGGAGTGGACCAAAGCGCAGCGTCGTAAGTGTTCATGATTCCTTTTATTCAAAAACCACTTAAACAAAACAACAACGCGAAAACGAAAGCGCACAGTTCTGTCAGGTACAGACACTAAACAGAAAACAAGATCCTACAAAACCCAAATGGAAAATGGCAACTTATGATCCCCAATCATAGACAACGATAGACAGCTGCCTCTGATTGGGAACCATACCACTCGGCCAAACACAAAGAAATAGAAAACATAGACTTTCCCACCCGAGTCACACCCTGACCTAACCAAACATAGAGAATAAAAAGGATCTCTAAGGTCAGGGCGTGACACTCTGGGATTGTTTGTTTAAGTGTTTGTTTAAGTGTTTATTCCACTTAATGGAACACTGTATTACCTGATATGTCTTCAGTAGGATTCCTTCCAGGACTGATGGATCCATTAATCCAAATGTTAAAAAGTTATTTAACTAGCCAGTTAAGACCAAATTATTATTTACACTGACAGCCCACTGGGTTAACTGCCTTGCTCAGGGGCAGAACGACAGATTTTTACCTTGTCAACCCGGGGATTCAATCCAGCAACATTTCGGTTACTGGCCCAACGCTCTAACCACTAGGCTACCTGCCACCCCCCCACTCTAACTACTAGGCTACCTGCCGCCCCTCCACTCTAACCACTAGGCTACCTGCCGCCCCCACTCTAACCACTAGGCTACCTGCCGCCCCTCCACTCTAACCACTAGGCTACCTGCCATCCCCCCACTCTAACCAGTAGGCTACCTGCCGCCCCACCACTCTAACCACTAGGCTACCTGCCGCCCTCCACTCTAACCACTAGGCTACCTGCCATCCCCCCACTCTAACCACTAGGCTACCTGCCATCCCCCCACTCTAACCACTAGGCTACCTGCCATCCCCCACTCTAACCACTAGGCTACCTGCCATCCCCCACTCTAACCACTAGGCTACCTGCCGCCCCTCCACTCTAACCACTAGGCTACCTGCCGCCCCTCCACTCTAACCACTAGGCTACCTGCCGCCCTCCACTCTAACCACTAGGCTACCTGCCGCCCCTCCACTCTAACCACTAGGCTACCTGCCATCCCCCCCACTCTAACCACTAGGCTACCTGCCGCCCCTCCACTCTAACCACTAGGCTACCTGCCGCCCCTCCACTCTAACCACTAGGCTACCTGCCGCCCCTCCACTCTAACCACTAGGCTACCTGCCGCCCCTCCACTCTAACCACTAGGCTACCTGCCGCCCCTCCACTCTAACCAGTAGGCTACCTGCCGCCCCCCACTCTAACCACTAGGCTACCTGCCATCCCCCACTCTAACCACTAGGCTACCTGCCGCCCCTCCACTCTAACCACTAGGCTACCTGCCGCCCCTCCACTCTAACCACTAGGCTACCTGCCGCCCCTCCACTCTAACCACTAGGCTACCTGCCGCCCCTCCACTCTAACCACTAGGCTACCTGCCATCCCCCACTCTAACCACTAGGCTACCTGCCGCCCCTCCACTCTAACCACTAGGCTACCTGCCGCCCCTCCACTCTAACCACTAGGCTACCTGCCGCCCCTCCACTCTAACCACTAGGCTACCTGCCGCCCCTCCACTCTAACCACTAGGCTACCTGCCACCCCTCCACTCTAACCAGTAGGCTACCTGCCGCCCCCCACTCTAACCACTAGGCTACCTGCCATCCCCCACTCTAACCAGTAGGCTACCTGCCGCCCCTCCACTCTAACCACTAGGCTACCTGCCGCCCTCCACTCTAACCACTAGGCTACCTGCCGCCCCTCCACTCTAACCACTAGGCTGCCTGCCGCCCCACCACTCTAACCACTAGGCTACCTGCCGCCCCTCCACTCTAACCACTAGGCTACCTGCCGCCCCTCCACTCTAACCACTAGGCTACCTGCCGCCCCTCCACTCTAACCACTAGGCTGCCTGCCGCCCCACCACTCTAACCACTAGGCTACCTGCCGCCCCTCCACTCTAACCACTAGGCTACCTGCCGCCCCACCACTCTAACCACTAGGCTACCTGCCGCCCCTCCACTCTAACCACTAGGCTACCTGCCGCCCCTCCACTCTAACCACTAGGCTACCTGCCGCCCCTCCACTCTAACCACTAGGCTGCCTGCCGCCCCACCACTCTAACCACTAGGCTACCTGCCGCCCCTCCACTCTAACCACTAGGCTACCTGCCGCCCCTTCACTCTAACCACTAGGCTACCTGCCGCCCCTCCACTCTAACCACTAGGCTACCTGCCTCCCCATTATGAGCTCCCAAATTAAATTACCTTTTGTCTGTTTTCATCCTACGTTATTTATTGTATTTATTGTGTTATCTATTTTATTTGGTTTAGAGTGGCTTTCATGGGTTAGAGAGGATGTACCTTATAGGTTGTAACTTTGGACTTTTCTGAAGATTTTATTTTCAATTTTTGCTTTTGATTGAACAAACATATTAAAAAAATGATAAGGACTGAAACAACTCAATGTAAACCTGGTATATAAAATGTTTCAGTTTGAAATGTCTTTCAAATGTAATCTGAGATGAAGGGAAAGAGTTGAATGACCCTGACTTTTTGACATTCTGCTGATCACCTTCACTAGAGAGCCTAGAAACATTGGGTGAGATTTAAAGGTAATACGTAATATCTCTAATTATAATTTGAGGGAGTTCCTGATGAGGAACATAATCCTAGAATTATGAGATTAATATATTGTATGTTGATATAAATGTACATTCTGCCAATGTTGATGATGTGTGTTAAATTGAGGGGTTTTGATTTTGAGTCACAAAACCAATGTGAATCACTGAGTAACGTCATTTTTTGGTTGGGTAATTAATTGGGTTTCGACTGGTTTGGGAATTGAATGATTTCCCTTACCTATTCATACCTACATCTCTGATGACCTCAATCCTGAGCATAAAGACCCAGATGTGGAGCCCACACTGAGTGTACAAGGTACCCAGAGAGGGGTGTCTGTCATGCTGACCCCTATCTTTGGGCATAGTGCCAGTGTGATGACTGTCCTATTTGCTGTAATGAAGTGTGTTTTATTTGTAATTTTGTACGTTTAATTTTCTGTTCCAGATTGGCTGTGTTAAGATAAAACAGGTCTAAAAACCTAGCAACCAAAATAAAGGTTATTTACCATGGATGAGATGTAAGGTGCCATAAATATGTACTGTTTTAAAATGTATGTTTACCAATAATTATGTGATGCTTGAATGCTTACATTTAGCTTCTTGAGAGGGGAGTCACGTTCGTTTGTAGAGACGGCGCAGCGGATGTTGAGTTCCTAATTTATTAAAAGTGAAACTTAGGAAAACAAAACAATAAAACAGTACCCCCCCAAAGGTGCGGATTCCGGCCGCAAAACCTGAAACAACTGGGGAGGGTAGGCGAGGGTGATTAGTATCGGTGGCGACTCTGGTTCAGGTCGTAGCCCCCACTCAGCTCGCGGATCCGCTAGCATCTGTGGTGGCTCTGGTGCAGGACGAAGAACCCGCTCATCCCGCCAACATCTGGGGCGGCTCTGGTACGGGACGAAGAACCCTCTCATCCCGCAGATCCAGCCATGGACCCGGGCTGAACACTGTGCCTGGACTGGACCTAGGTGCAGAAGAAAACTCCTGCCATGGAGCTGTACTTCCGGCGCCGACAGAGATGGCCGCCTCGCTTCGCGTTCCTAGGAAACTATGCAGTTTTTTGTTTTTTTACGTGTTATTTCTTACACTAGTACCCCAGGTCATCTTAGGTTTCTTTACATACAGCCGAGAAGAACTACTGAATATAAGATCAGCGTCAACTCACCATCAGTACGACCAAGAATATGTTTTTCGCGACGCGGATCCTGTGTTCTGCCTTACAACCAGTGTAACCGAGTGGATCACATGCAGCGACCAAAAAAAAAAAACGACTCAGAAAAAGAGGGAAACGAAGCGGTCTTCTGGTCAGATTCCGGAGACGGGCACATCGTGCACCACTCCCTAGCATTCTTCTTGCCAATGTCCAGTCTCTTGACAACAAGGTTGATGAAATCCGAGCAAGGGTAGCATTCCAGAGGGACATCAGAGACTGTAACGTTCTTTGCTTCACGGAAACATGGCTCACTGGAGAGACGCAATCCGAAGCGGTGCAGCCAGCGGGTTTCTCCACGCATCGCGCCGACAGAAACAAACATCTTTCTGGTAAGAAGACGGGCGGGGGCGTATGTCTTATGGCCAACGTGACATGGTGTGATGAAAGAAACATACAGGAACTCAAATCCTTCTGTTCACCTGATTTAGAATTCCTCACAATCAAATGTAGACCGCATTATCTACCAAGAGAATTCTCTTCGATTATAATCACAGCCGTATATATCCCCCAAGCAGACACATCGATGGCTCTGAACGAACTTTATTTAACTCTCTGCAAACTGGAATCCATTTATCCGGAGGCTGCATTCATTGTAGCTGGGGATTTTAACAAGGCTAATCTGAAAACAAGACTCCCTAAATTTTATCAGCATATCGATTGCGCAACCAGGGGTGGAAAGACCCTGGATCATTGTTACTCTAACTTCCGCGACGCATATAAGGCCCTGCCCCGCCCCCTTTCGGAAAAGCTGACCACGACTCCATTTTGTTGATCCCTGCCTACAGACAGAAACTAAAACAAGAAGCTCCCACGCTGAGGTCTGTCCAACGCTGGTCCGACCAAGCTGACTCCACACTCCAAGACTGCTTCCATCACGTGGACTGGGAGATGTTTCGTATTGCGTCAGACAACAACATTGACGAATACGCTGATACGGTGTGCGAGTTCATTAGAACGTGCGTTGAAGATGTCGTTCCCATAGCAACGATTAAAACATTCCCTAACCAGAAACCGTGGATTGATGGCAGCATTCGTGTGAAACTGAAGGCACGAACCACTGCTTTTAATCAGGGCAAGGTGTCTGGTAACATGACTGAATACAAACAGTGCAGCTATTCCCTCCGCAAGGCTATCAAACAAGCTAAGCGCCAGTACAGAGACAAAGTAGAATCTCAATTCAACGGCTCAGACACAAGAGGTATGTGGCAGGGTCTACAGTCAATCACGGACTACAGGAAGAAACCCAGCCCAGTCACGGACCAGGATGTCTTGCTCCCAGGCAGACTAAATAACTTTTTGCCCGCTTTGAGGACAATACAGTGCCACTGACACGGCCTGCAACGGAAACATGCGGTCTCTCCTTCACTGCAGCCGAAGTGAGTAAGACATTTAAACGTGTTAACCCTCGCAAGGCTGCAGGCCCAGACGGCATCCCCAGCCGCGCCCTCAGAGCATGCGCAGACCAGCTGGCCGGTGTGTTTACGGACATATTCAATCAATCCCTATACCAGTCTGCTGTTCCCACATGCTTCAAGAGGGCCACCATTGTTCCTGTTCCCAAGAAAGCTAAGGTAACTGAGCTAAACGACTACCGCCCGTAGCACTCACATCCGTCATCATGAAGTGCTTTGAGAGACTAGTCAAGGACCATATCACCTCCACCCTACCTGACACCCTTGACCCACTCCAATTTGCTTACCGCCCAAATAGGTCCACAGACGATGCAATCTCAACCACACTGCACACTGCCCTAACCCATCTGGACAAGAGGAATACCTATGTGAGAATGCTGTTCATCGACTACAGCTCGGCATTCAACACCATAGTACCCTCCAAGCTCGTCATCAAGCTCGAGACCCTGGGTCTCGACCCCGCCCTGTGCAACTGGGTACTGGACTTCCTGACGGGCCGCCCCAGGTGGTGAGGGTAGGCAACAACATCTCCTCCCCGCTGATCCTCAACACTGGGGCCCCACAAGGGTGCGTTCTGAGCCCTCTCCTGTACTCCCTGTTCACCCACGACTGCGTGGCCATGCACGCCTCCAACTCAATCATCAAGTTTGCGGACGACACAACAGTGGTAGGCTTGATTACCAACAACGACGAGACGGCCTACAGGGAGGAGGTGAGGGCCCTCGGAGTGTGGTGTCAGGAAAATAACCTCACACTCAACGTCAACAAAACTAAGGAGATGATTGTGGACTTCAGGAAACAGCAGAGGGAACACCCCCATCCACATCGATGGAACAGTAGTGGAGAGGGTAGCAAGTTTTAAGTTCCTCGGCATACACATCACAGACAAACTGAATTGGTCCACTCACACAGACAGCATCGTGAGGAAGGCGCAGCAGCGCCTCTTCAACCTCAGGAGGCTGAAGAAATTCGGCTTGTCACCAAAATTGTACTCGAGAGCATCCTGGCGGGCTGTATCACCGCCTGGTATGGCAACTGCACCGCCCTCAACCGTAAGGCTCTCCAGAGGGTAGTGAGGTCTGCACAACGCATCACCGGGGGCAAACTACCTGCCCTCCAGGACACCTACACCACCCGATGCTACAGGAAGGCCATAAAGATCATCAAGGACATCAACCACCCGAGCCACTGCCTGTTCACCCCGCTGCCATCCAGAAGGCGAGGTCAGTACAGGTGCATCAAAGCTGGGACCGAGAGACTGAAAACAGCTTCTATCTCAAGGCCATCAGACTGTTAAACAGCCACCACTAACATTGAGTGGCTACTGCCAACACACTGTCAATGACACTTGACTCTACTCCAGCCACTTTAATCATGGGAATTGATGGGAAATGATGTAAATATATCACTAGCCACTTTAAACAATGCTACCTTATATAATGTTACTTACCCTACATTATTCATCTCATATGCATACGTAGATACTGTACTCTATATCATCGACTGCATCCTTATGTAATACATGTATCACTTGCCACTTTAACTATGCCACTTGGTTTACATACTTATCTCATATGTATATACTGTACTCGATATCATCTACTGTATCTTGCCTATGCTGCTCTGTACCATCACTCATTCATATATCCTTATGTACATATTCTTTATCCCCTTACACTGTGTATGACAGTAGTTTTTTTGGAATTGTTAGTTAGATTACTTGCTCGTTATTACTGCATTGTCGGAACTAGAAGCACAAGCATTTCGCTACACTCGCATTAACATCTGCTAACCATGTGTATGTGACAAATAAATAAACAAATAAAAATTTGATTTTGATTTGGACCGGACGCCGTGCCTG
The DNA here is from genome assembly GCF_018296145.1 of Oncorhynchus tshawytscha. Classification (NCBI taxonomy): domain Eukaryota; kingdom Metazoa; phylum Chordata; class Actinopteri; order Salmoniformes; family Salmonidae; genus Oncorhynchus; species Oncorhynchus tshawytscha. The sequence continues at coordinate 49,650,034 of NC_056461.1, read as the reverse complement.
GACTGGGCACCAACGCAGAAGAAGACTCTGGCCTTGGAGCTGGACTGGACGCCGTGCATAGACTGGGCATCGGCCCAGGGGAAGGCTCCCGCCATGGAGCAGGAGGTTCCGGACCATGGACCATCTCAGGAGGTTCCGGACCGTGGACCGTTGTTGGAGGTTCCGGACTGTGAAACGTCTCCGGAAGCTCTGGACTGGGAATCGTTGCCGGAAGCTCTGGACTGGGGACCGTCGCCTAAAGTTCTGGACAGGGGATGCTTACTGGAGGCCTAGTGTGTGGAGCCGGCACAGGTCGCGCCAGACTGGTAACACGCACTGCAAGGCGAGTGCAGGGAGCAGGCACAGGAGGTACTTGACTGGGAAGGCGCACTTGAGGGAGAGTGAGAGGAGCAGGCACAGGAGGTACCTGACTGGGAAGGCGCACTTGAGGGAGAGTGAGAGGAGCAGGCACAGGACGTACCAGACTGGGGACACACACTTCAGGGAGAGTGCGAAGGAGGAGACACATGACGCACCGGACTGGAGAGACGTACTTGAGGCCAGAAGCATGGAGCCGGCACAGGTTGCAACATACTGCTAACTGAATCCTCTGGTCAGATGTTGAGTAGAACACACTTGTACAACATCTCTCTCATTTCTCTCTCTCCCAACTTTGCCATTTCCTCCCTGACAGTCTCTGGCTCTTCCCTTTGCTCAGCCGCCAGCTCCATGTGACCCCCCAAAAAAACTTGTGGTTGTCCTTTGGCTTTCTGTAGCCGCGGACCCTGTCATCGTCGCTGTCCTCCATAATCTCCTTCCGTCTGTCGCCAAAGAAGGGTTTCGCATCTCCCATCTCCCCATCACTTCCTCCCATGTCCAAAAATCTTCCTCCCATGTCCCTCTTTGAGCACGCTGCTTGGTCCTGGTTCGATGGGATATTCTGCCACGCTCCTTCCCTCTTTGAGCACGCTGCTTGGTCCTGGTTCGATGGGATATTCTGCTACGTTCCTTCCCTCTCTGAGCACGCTGCTTGGTCCTGGTTCGATGGGATATTCTGCTACGTTCCTTCCCTCTTTGAGCACGCTGCTTGGTCCTGGTTCGATGGGATATTCTGCTACGTTCCTTCCCTCTTTGAGCACGCTGCTTGGTCCTGGTTCGATGGGATATTCTGCTACGCTCCTTCCCTCTTTGAGCACGCTGCTTGGTCCTGGTTCGATGGGATATTCTGCTACGTTCCTTCCTCTTTGAGCACGCTTTGAGCACGCTGAGCACGCTGCTTGGTCCTGGTTCGATGGGATATTCTGCTACGCTCCTTCCCTCTTTGAGCACACTGCTTGGTCCTGGTTCGATGGGATATTCTGCTACGTTCCTTCCCTCTTTGAGCACGCTGCTTGGTCCTGGTTCGATGGGATATTCTGCTACGTTCCTTCCCTCTTTGAGCACGCTGCTTGGTCCTGGTTCGATGGGATATTCTGTTACGTTCGTTTGTAGAGACGGACCAAGGCGATGTTGAGTTCCACATAATTTATTAAAATTAAAATCTCGTCAAATCGTCCCAGCGTGTTTTCCGTGAGTTACCGTCTCTCTTTGTTTTCTACTCTCTTTTTGCCTGCCCTGACCCTGCCTGCCGTTCTGTACCTTGTTGACTCTGCCTTGGATTACGAACCTCTGCCTGCCGTTGATCTGCCCTTGTGCCTGACCCTTTGTGATAATAAATATTGTGAGAACCAAGCCTCCTGTGTCTGGGTCATATCCTGAGTCTTGGTAATACGGCCTGACATTATCACAACAACATGTTTCCAATACAAAACGCATCATCTGGTTCTTGAACAATTAAATAAAAAAACGTTATTGTTTTATTGTTTTTTTAACATTTCGCATTGAACAGGCCCAAAGTAAAGGCGTTCTCTAGTGATTTAACTTTGTTGTTTATATCGCTCATCGGTCATCCACAGATGACACTCAACTTTAGCTCAAAATAAGATTGCTTCCTGTAGCCGTTTTCCATTCTCTGCCTGAATCTTCAACAGTGAAGTATAGAAGGATTGGAATTGCTTGTTGAGTCTCTTGTTGGACTAGCATCTCTGATTCAAGTTTCTCCAGTGATAAAGTTATACATTTTCCTCGACAGAAATAAATGACACAGTTGTTGTATACACCTACATGTTTCTCTCTCCCAGCTGATTCCTCTGATTGGCTTCATGTTTGCTTGTACTGTCTATTCCTGTGCTTTCTTATATCTCCTGTTTGTTTTGCCATTTCTGGATGTTATTCAATGTGTTTCTACAAAAAGTAAAGGTCAAATTCTATACGTTATGAAATCATTTAAATATATATATTTTTTGAAGGGTCCTAAAATTCAAAATCAAATAGCTGAATGATCCATGGTATGACTATCTTCGAAGTTTACAGGTTAACATTCACAAGGCCGTAGAGCCAGAAAGATTACCAGGAATCAGAGCAGGCAAGTGTAAGACCTATAAACAGGTCAACATTCACAAGGCAACAGGGCCAGATGGATTACCAGGAATCAGAGCAGGCAAGTGTAAGATCTATAAACAGGTCAACATTCACAAGGCAACAGGGCCAGATGGATTACCAGGAATCAGAGCAGGCAAGTGTAAGATCTATAAACAGGTCAACATTCACAAGGCAACAGGGCCAGATGGATTACCAGGAATCAGAGCAGGCAAGTGTAAGACCTATAAACAGGCCAACATTCACAAGGCAACAGGGCCAGATGGATTACCAGGAATCAGAGCAGGCAAGTGTAAGACCTATAAACAGGTCAACATTCACAAGGCAACAGGGCCAGATGGATTACCAGGAATCAGAGCAGGCAAGTGTAAGACCTATAAACAGGTCAACATTCACAAGGCAACAGGGCCAGATGGATTACCAGCAGCACTCCGTGAACTCCGAGCATGCACTGACCAACTGGCAGTATTTTCAACCTCTCCCTGTCCGAGTCTGTAATACCAACATGTTTCAAACAGACCAACAACACCAAGGTAACCTGCATAAATGACTAGCGACCCGTAGCACTCACGTCTGGAGCCATGAAATGCTTTGAAAGGCTGGTCATGGCTCACATCAACACCATTCTCCCAGAAACCCTAGACCCACTTCAATTCACATACTGCACCAACAGATCCACAGACGATGTAATCTCCACACTGCTCCTGCCGACCTGGACAAAAGGAACATCTAGGTGAGAATTCAGTTCCTAGACTATTACTCAGTGTTCAACACCATAGTGCCCTCCAAGCACATCACTAAGCTAAGGAATCTGGGACTGAACACCTCCCTCTGCAACTGGATCCTGGACATCCTGATGGGCCGCCCCCAGGTGGTAAGGGTAGGTAACCTCAACTTCCTAGTACCCCTGGACATTGACTTGGTACTGATACTCCCTGTATATAACCATGTTATTACCTGGTACTTCCTGTATATAACCATGTTATTACCTGGTACCCCTGTATATAGTCATGCTATTACCTGGTACCCCCTGTATATAGCCATGTTATTACCTGGTACTTCCTGTATATAACCATGTTATTACCTGGTACTTCCTGTATATAACCATGTTATTACCTGGTACTTCCTGTATATAGCCATGTTATTACCTGGTACTTCCTGTATATAGCCATGTTATTACCTGGTACTTCCTGTATATAGCCATGTTATTACCTGGTACTTCCTGTATATAGCCATGTTATTACCTGGTACTTCCTGTATATACCTGGTACCCTGTATGTTATTACCTGGTACTTCCTGTATATAGCCATGTTATTACCTGGTACTTCCTGTATATAACCATGTTATTACCTGGTACTTCCTGTATATAACCATGTTATTACCTGGTACTTCCTGTATATAGCCATGTTATTACCTGGTACTTCCTGTATATAGCCATGTTATTACCTGGTACTTCCTGTATATAACCATGTTATTACCTGGTACCCCTGTATATAGTCATGCTATTACCTGGTACCCCTGTATATAGCCATGTTATTACCTGGTACTTCCTGTATATAACCATGCTATTACCTGGTACTTCCTGTATATAACCATGTTATTACCTGGTACTTCCTGTATATAGCCATGTTATTACCTGGTACTTCCTGTATATAGCCATGTTATTACCTGGTACTTCCTGTATATAGCCATGTTATTACCTGGTACTTCCTGTATATAGCCATGTTATTACCTGGTACTTCCTGTATATAACCATGTTATTACCTGGTACTTCCTGTATATAACCATGTTATTACCTGGTACTTCCTGTATATAACCATGTTATTACCTGGTACTTCCTGTATATAACCATGTTATTACCTGGTACTTCCTGTATATAATCATGTTATTACCTGGTACTTCCTGTATATAGTCATGCTATTACCTGGTACTTCCTGTATATAGCCATGTTATTACCTGGTACTTCCTGTATAGAGCCATGTTATTATGGTACATCCTGTATAGGGCTTTTTACACTGTAATAGTCATGTTATTACATTTGTTGTTTCACTGTAACCATGTCTATTACCTGCACATGTGACAATGTTATTCTGATTTATATATTTTACCAGGTAAACTGACTGAGAACACATTCTCATTTACTGCAACGACCTGGGGAATAGTCACAGGGGATGAATGAGACAATTTGATTTATATATTTTACCAGGTAAACTGACTGAGAACACATTCTCATTTACTGCAACGACCTGGGGAATAGTCACAGGGGATGAATGAGACAATTTGATTTATATATTTTACCAGGTAAACTGACTGAGAACACATTCTCATTTACCATGCAACGACCTGGGGAATAGTCACAGGGGATGAATGAGACAATTTGATTTATATATTTTACCAGGTAAACTGACTGAGAACACATTCTCATTTACTGCAACGACCTGGGGAATAGTCACAGGGGATGAATGAGACAATTTGATTTATATATTTTACCAGGTAAACTGACTGAGAACACATTCTCATTTACTGCAACGACCTGGGGAATAGTCACAGGGGATGAATGAGACAATTTGAAGCTTGGAATGATTCACTTGCCTTGATGGTATGACTGGGATTTTAGCCAGGACACCGGGGTAAACACCCCTACTCTTACGATAAGTGTCATGGGGTCTTTAGTGGCCACAGATAATCAGGACACCTGTTTAACGTCCCATCCTACACATAGAAATGTCCACTGCCTTTGGGTATTGGTGATTATTTTTTGACTATAGGAAAGAGTTCTTCCTTCTGACCCTCCAACACCACTTCCAGCAGCGTCTGGTCTCCCACATAAGGACCGACCCTGCTTAGCTTCAGAGGAAAGCCAGCAGTGGGATGAAGGGTGGATGCTGGCTATACATCCCACATAAGGACCGACCCTGCTTAGCTTCAGAGGAAAGCCAGCAGTGGAAGTCACATTTTGTTGTGTTACAGCCTGAATTTAAAAAATGAATTAAATTAAGCTTTTGTTTCACTGGCCTATACACAATGGAATTATGATTTTTTTTCGACATTTTTACTAATTAATTAAAACAAACAGTGATGGAGCAGAGAGATTGAGAGAGAAGAAGAGATGGCGAGAAGGATAGAGACTGAGAAAAGGAGAGAGAAGAAGAGATGGATAGAGACTGAGAAAAAGAGAGAGAGAAGAGATGAGAGAAGGATAGAGACTGGGAAAAGGAGAGAGAAGAAGAGAAGGATAGAGACAGAAAATGAGAAAGAAGGAGAGATGGAGAGAAGGATAGAGACTGAGAAAATGAGAGAGAAGAGATTGAGAGAAGGATAGAGACTGAGAAAAGGAGAGAGAAGAAGAGATGGAGAGAAGGATAGAGACTGAGAAAATGAGAGAGAAGAAGAGAAGGATAGAGACTGAGAAAATGAGAGAGAAGAAGAGATGGAGAGAAGGATAGAGACTGAGAAAATGAGAGAGAAGAAGAGATTGAGAGAAGGATAGAGACTGAGAAAAGGAGAGAGAAGAAGAGATGGAGAGAAGGATAGAGACTGAGAAAATGAGAGAGAAGAAGAGATGGAGAGAAGGATAGAGACTGAGAAAATGAGAGAGAAGAAGAGAAGGATAAAGACTGAGAAAATGAGAGAGAAGAAGAGATGGAGAGAAGGATAGACTGAGAAAATGAGAGAGAAGAAGAGAAGGAGAGAGAGACTGAGAAAATTAGAGAGAAGAAGAGAGGGAGAGAAGGATAGAGACTGAGAAAAGGAGAGAGAAGGAGAGATGGAGAGGTGGAGAAAAGGAGAGAGAAGAAGAGAGATTGAAAGAAGGCAAGAGGTGGAGAGAGCAGAGGTAGAGAAAGGTGGAGAGGGAAATGGAGAAGGAGAGAGATGGAGAGAGAAGGAGAGCGAGATAAAGAAGGAGAGCGAGGGAGAAGGAGAGAGAAGGGGAGACAGAAAGAGAGGGAGAAAGAGATTTGAGAGGCATGGAGGGGAGAAGTGGAGAAAGGTACCCTACATGACCAAAAGTATGTGGACAATTGCTCTTCGAACATCTCATTCCAAAATCATGGGCATTAATATGGACTTGGTCCCTCCTTTGCTGCTATAACAGCCTCCACTCTTCTGGGAAGGCTTTCCACTAGATGTTGGAACATTGCTGCTATAACAGCCTCCTCTCTTCTAGGAAGGCTTTCCACTAGATGTTGGAACATTGCTGCTATAACAGCCTCCACTCTTCTGGGAAGGCTTTCCACTAGATGTTGGAACATTGCTGCTATCAGCCTCCTCTCTTCTAGGAAGGCTTTCCACTAGATGTTGGAACATTGCTGCGTGGACTTACTTCCATTCAAACATAAGAGCATTTGTGAGGTCGGTCGATTAGGCCTGACTCGCAGTGTATAAAAATTCAATTCATCCCGAAGGTGTTCGATGGGATTGAGGTCACCGATCTCGACGAACCATTTCTGTATGGACCTCGCATTGCGCATGGGGGCATTGTCATGCTGAAACAGGAAAGGGCCTTCCCCAAACATTTGGAAGCACAGAATCATTTGGAATGTCATTGTATGCATCGGACTGCCAGATGGTGAAGCGTGATTCATCACTCCAAACAACACGTTTCCAGAGTCCAATGTGGATTTTACACCACTACAGCCGACGCTTGGCATTGCGCATGGTGATCTTCGCCTTGTGTGCGGCTGCTCGGCCACGGAAACCCACTTCATAAAGCTCCCGACTTGTTTTTTTTTGTGCTGACGTTGCTTCCAGTTTGGAGCTCAGTAGCGAGTGTTGTAACCCAGGACAGACGATTTGTCCCGAGTGGCACAGCGGTCTAAGACACTGCCTTTCAGTGCAAGAGGTGTCACTACAGTCCCTGGTTCGAATCCAGGCTGTAACACATCCGGCCGTGATTGGGAATCCCATAGGGCGGCGCACAATTGGCCCAGCATCGTCCGGGTTTGTCATTGTGAATAAGAATTTGTTCTTATCTGACTTGCCTAGTTAAATAAATGTTAAAAACATATATATTAAATTGCACTTGGCGGTTCCGTTCTGTGAGCTTGTGTGACCTGCCACTTCGCAGCTGAGACGTTTTTGCTACTAGATGTTTCCACTTCACAATAACAGTACTTACAGTTGACTGGGGCAGCTCTAGCAGGGCAGACATTTGACAAACTGACTTGTTGGAAAGGTGGCATCCTATGACGGTGCCACGTTGAAAGTCACTGAGCTCTTCAGTAAGGCCATTTTACTGCCAATGTTTGTCTATGGAGATTGCATGGCCACGTGCTCGATTTTTATACACCTGTCCGCAACGGGTGTGGCTGAAAGACGAATCCACTAAATTGCATGAGTGTCCACATACAGTACCAGTCAGTACCAGATTCCACCAAGTTTGGACACACCTACTCATTCAAGGGTTTTTCTTTATTTTGACTATTTTCTACGTATGACTTCCCACATATGCTGAGCACTTGTTAGCTACTTTTCCTTCACTCTGCGGTCCAACTTATCCCAAACCATCTCAATTGGGTTGAGGTCAGGTGATTGTGGAGACCAGGTCATCTGATGTAGCACTGAATGCATTCAAATGAAATTTAACTGAATCAGAGAGGTGTGGGGGGGTGCCTTAATCGACATCAACGTCATTGGCGCCCGGGGAACAGTGGGTTTCTCAGGGACAGAACAACATATTTTTACCTTGTCAACTCTGGGATTCAATCCAGCAACCTTTCAGTTACTGGCCCAACACTCCTACCAGGCTATGGACTTGGTCTTTTATCATATAGCCCTATCTTCTGTATACCAACCCTACCTTGTTACAACACAACTGATTGGCTCAATTGTATTAAGAAGGAGATAAATTAACTTTTTGTTGAAATAAATTAAACAAATTAACTTTTAACAAGGCACACCTGTTAATTGAAATGCATTCCAGGTGACTACCTCATGAAGCTGGTTGAGAGAATGCCAAGAGTGTGCAAAGCTGGTTACTTTGAAGAATCTCAAATGTAAAATATATTTTGATTTGTTTAACACTTTTTACTTTGATTCCACATGATTCCATATGTGTTATTTCATAGTTTTGATGTCTTCGCTATTATTCTACAATATAAAAATTATTATTATTATTTTTACTTTGTAGGTGTAAGATTCAGTAGGTCCAAACCTTTGACCGATACTGTCATGGATCTTCCCATGCTATTCATTCTACAACTGTTTGGCAGTACAACACATTGCTAAAACTCTGGTTGATAATATACCACTGGTCATGTCTTTATCTTTTTGAAACCTTTGTGAGGTTTGTTTACTGTTCACTTGTAATAGTTTGATGTTGAGGTTGTTCTTGTTACTTCTCACTTCTGTTTACTGTTGATTTCATTTGGCAAAAAATAACATGTTACCCATTCAAATAAAGGCCCAATGAATTGAATTGAGAGAGAGAGAGAGAGTGCGAGAGAAAGAGACAGACAGAGAGAGAGTGAGAGAAAGAGAGAGTGAGAGAGACAGACAGACAGACAGACAGACAGACAGACAGAAGACAGACAGACAGACAGACAGAGAGACAGAGAGACAGACAGACAGACAGACAGACAGACAGACAGACAGACAGACAGACAGACAGACAGACAGACAGACAGACAGACAGACAGAGTGAGAGAGAGACAGAGAGAGAGAGAGAAAGAGAGAGTGAGAGAGAGAAGAGAGAGACAGACAGCCAGACAGACAGCCAGACAGACAGACAGACAGACAGACAGACAGACAGACAGACAGACAGACAGACAGACAGCCAGACAGACAGCCAGACAGCCAGACAGACAGACAGACAGACAGACAGACAGACAGACAGACAGACAGACAGACAGACAGACAGACAGACAGAAAGAGAGAGTGAGAGAAAGAGAAAGAGAGAGAGAGAGAGACAGACAGCCAGACAGCCAGACAGCCAGCCAGACAGACAGACAGACAGACAGACAGTGCGAGAGAAAGAGAGAGTGCGATAGAGAGAGAGTCTCTCTCTTCCTTCCTCTCATCCTTCCTCTCGCTCTCTTTCTCTAACCCCGGTGCGAAGAGACCAGACAGACATGGCTGCCACTCTGAAGGGAACTGTCGTCTCTCTTCTTCTTCTCTCCTCCATTTCTCAAGGTAAGGCTGGATTCAGAACTCTTCATCTGATTGTGAGTAGACAGAGTAAAGGAGGCTGTTTTCAACTGTTGTGTGATTTGATTGACAGGTGTCCATGGTGTTGACGTGTTCCACCGTGAGTCAGTGAGAGCTGTAGAGGGTCAGAACATCACTCTACCCTGTTTACTAGAAGTGAAGGAGGGACGTAAACCCGTCATCTCTCAGGTAGCTGTGTTTTCTCTCTTTTTCCTCAACTGTTTTAATTGCACTAGGATTCCATGAGTGTCCTGAAAGATGTCTGTCTAATAAAATGTTTGTTTTTTAAATGTATTATAGCTAACTACCTTAAGATGAATGAACTAACTGTAAGTTGCTCTAGATAAGAATCTCTGTTATTTGACTAAAATGTTCATGTCAATGTTCTAGGTAGAATGGAGGAAGAAAGGAGAGCTGGAGGACCACAAGCTGGTTGTGTTTAACCCTAGTTTTGGTGAAACCCTCATCTGGCCAAACGTCGCCTGGACGTGGCGTGGGACAAGGACAAGCTAATGGGCACGTCTCTGGTTCTGAAGGATGTAGAGGCTAGGGACAGCGGGCGCTATATCTGTGACATCACTACCTACCCCAACGGGTCCATCAGGAAAGTCACTCGGCTGAGAGTTGAAGGTATGGGCTGAGAGTTGAAGGTATGGGCTGAGAGTTGAAGGTATGGGCTGAGGGTTGACGTATGGGCCGAGGGTTGACGGTATGGGCTGAGGGTTGACAGTATAGGCCGAGGGTTGAAGGTATGGGCTGGGGTTGAAGGTATGGGCTGAGGGTTGAAGGTATAGGCTGAGGTTGAAGGTTTGGGCTGAGAGTTGAAGGTATGGGCTGAAGGTTGATGGTATTAGCTGAGGGTTGAAGGCATGGGCTGGGGTTGAAGGTATGGGCTGAGGCTTGATGTTATTAGCTGATGGTGGAAGGAATGGGCTGATGGTTGAAGGAATGGGCTGATGGTTGAAGGTATGGACTGAGGGTTGACAGTATGGGCTGAGGGTTGACCGTATGGGCTGAGGGTTGACAGTATGGGCCGAGGGTTGAAGGTATGGTCTGAGGGTTGAAGGTATGGGCTGAGGGTTGAAGGTATGGGCTGAGAGTTGAAGGTATGGGCTGAGAGTTGACAGTATGGGCTGAGGGTTGAAAGTATGGGCTGAGGGTTGAAGGTATGGTCTGAGGGTTGAAGGTATGGTCTGAGGGTTGAAGGTATGGTCTGAGGGTTGAAGGTATGGGCTGAGAGTTGAAGGTATGGGCTGAGAGTTGAAGGTATGGGCTGAGGGTTGAAGGTATGGGCTGAGGGTTGAAGGTATGGGCTGAGAGTTGAAGGTATGGGCTGAGAGTTGAAGGTATGGGCTGAGGGTCGAAGGTATATTATAGTTAATCCTCTGTAGTGTGTTTGAAAGTATCTCTGTACTGTTCTACTCTGTACCTGTCTGACATTAGAAAAACAATTACAAACAGTAAGGTCAGAGGTCAGGATTCAGGGGCAGCCTGGGACCAAAAATTGTCTCGGCATTTCTAACACACAAGACAAACCAAATAATGATAATTTTATAAAAATATATATATATATATATATATATATATATATATATATATATATATATATATATATATATATATATATATATATATTTAGAATGGCCCATTGGGCTAAAAATGGAAATGTCAGAAGACCAGTCCACCGATGACCGATGTGGTTTGGTAAAACACACTTGTGTGTTTAGTAACCTTGTCTAAATCTTGAAGCCTTTAGCCCAATAGGCTAACACAGTCTGGTGGTGTCAGTATAATTAATTCAGTAAATGTTTCTCTATCTATATTGCTATATGCCTGTCTGCTGAGCTGTAAATTGCTGCAGAATGTTGTGTTAGTCATGCTGACAGTGTCACCAGCAAAGCACCATCACACCTCCTCCTCCATGCTTCACGGTGGGAACCACACATACAGTGATTATCCGTTCACCTATTCTGTGTCTCACAAAAAAACGCTGGTTAGAAACAAAAATCTCCCATTTGGACTCGTCAGACCAAGGACAGATTTCCACTTGTCCATTGCTCGTGTTTCTTGGCCCAAGCAAGTCTCTTCTTATTGCTGTGCTTTAGTAGTGGTTTCTTTGCAGCAATTGCAGCAATTCAACCATGAAGGCCTGATTCACACAGTCTCCTCTGAACAGTTGATGTTGAGATGTGTCTGTTACTTGAACTCTGTGAAGCATTTATTTGGGCTACAATTTTGGAGGCTAGTAACTCTAATGAACTTAGAGCAGCAGAGATAACTCTGGGTCTTCCTTTCCTGTGGCGGTCCACAAGAGAGCCAGTTTCATCATAGCGCTTGATGGTTTTTGCGACTGCACTTGAAGGAACTTCAACATTCTTGAAATGTTCCGTATTGACTGACCTTCATGTCTTAAAGTAATGATGGACTGTTGTTTCTCATTGCTTATTTGAGCTGTTAATATAAAATATATTTTGATTTGTTTAACATGTTTTTTGTTACTACCTGATTCCATATGTGTTATTTCATAGTTTTGATGTCTTCACTATTATTCTACAATGTAGAAAAACCCTTGAATGAGTAGGTGTGTCCAAACTTTTGACTGGTACTGTAAGTATTCAGACCCTTTGCTATGAAACTCTAAATCGAGCTCAGGTGCATCCTGTTTCCATTGATCATCCTTGAGATGTTTCTACAACTTGATTGGAGTCCATCTGTGGTAAATGCAATTGATTGGACATGAATTGGAAAGGCAGACACCTGTCTATATAAGGTCCCACAGTTGACAGTGGATGTCAGAGCAAAAACCAAGCCAGACTGGATTGCGTCGAGACATAGATCTTGGGGAAGGGTACCAAAAAATGTCTGCAGAATTGAAAGTCCCCAAGAACAGAGTGGCCTCCATCATTCTTAAATAGAAGAAGTTTGGAACCACCGAGACTCTTCCTAGTGCTGGCCGCCAGGCCAGGCTGAGTCCCGGGGAGAAGAGCCTTGATCAGGGAGGTGACCAAGAATCCGATGGTCACTCTGACAGAACTCCAGAGTTCCTCTGTGGAGATGGGAGAACCTTCCAGAAAGACAACCATCTCTGCAGCACTCCACCAATCATGCCTTTATGGTAGAGTGGGCATACGGAATTCACTCCTCAGTAGTGGCAGACAGCATCATGCTGTGAGGATGTTTTTCAACGGCAGGGACTGGGAGACTAGTCAGGATTGAGAGAAAGATGAATGGAGCAAAGTACAGAGAGATCCTTGATGAAAACCTGCAACAGAGCGTTCAGGACCTCAGACTGGGGCCAAGGTTCACCTTCCAACAGGACAACGACCCTAAGCACACAGCCAAGACAACGCAGGAGTGGTTTCGGGACAAGTCTCTGAATCTCCTTGAGTGGCACAGCCAGAGCCCAGACTTGATCCTGATTGAACATCTCTAGTGAGATCTGAAAAATAGCTGTGCAGTGACGCTCCCCATCCAACCTGAGAGAGCTTGAGAGGATCTGCAGAGAAAAATCATATTAACATAATACAAATTATCATAATCCATATTGTCAACGGGACAACAGTAACAACAATAACCAAGGGTCAAAATAACCGTACATTGGACAATAACAATAAGCAGTAGAGGACATGTGCAGGTTGGTTGGTCTGTCAGACACTGTCCCTCATCTCATGCTCATCTTCAGTTGTTTTATATTTTTGACATTTTGTCAGGAAATGCAGCTCCGTCTCAGGTTCTGCTGTTGTGCAGTGGTTGCACAGCCTTTCCTCTACAGGGAGCCAGGTTTTCCTGTTGTACAGTGGTTGCACAGCCTTTCCTCTACAGGAGCCAGGTTTTCCTGTTGTACAGTGGTTGCACAGCCTTTCCTCTACAGGGAGCCAGGTTTTCCTGTTGTACAGTGGTTGCACAGCCTTTCCTCTACAGGGAGCCAGGTTTTCCTGTGTCTACCCTTCTCAATGCAAGGCTGTGCTCACTGAGCCTGTACTTTGTCAAGGTTTTTCTAAGGTTTTGATCAGTAACCATGGTCTAATAGTTAGCCACGGTGTACTGTTGATTTAGGGCCAGATTGCACTGCATTTGGCTTTGTGCTTGTGTTTCCCAATAGGTAATGTAGTGTTGCTTTGTGTTTGTGTTTCCCAATAGGTAATGTAGTGTTGCTGTGTGCTTGTTTCCCAATAGGTAATGTAGTGTTGTTTAGACTGTTGTAATTTGGTTTATTCTGATTGATTGGATGTTCTGGTCCAGCTGAGGTTTCAGTGTGTTAGTAGAACAGGTTTGTGAACTCAGCCCCAGGACCAGCTGGATGAGGGGACTGAGGCTTCAGTGTGTTAGTAGAACAGGTTAGTGAACTCAGGACCAGCTGGATGAGGGACTGAGGCTTCAGTGTGTTAGTAGAACAGGTTAGTGAACTCAGGACCAGCTGGATGAGGGGACTGAGGCTTCAGTGTGTTAGTAGAACAGGTTTGTAGGACCAGCTGGATGGGGACTGAGGCTTCAGTGTGTTAAGAACTTTGTGAACTCAGCCCCAGGACCAGCTGGATGAGGGGACTGAGGCTTCAGTGCTTCAGTGTGTTAGTAGAACAGGTTAGCGAACTCAGGACCAGCTGGATGAGGGGACTGAGGCTTCAGTGTGTTAGTAGAACAGGTTAGTGAACTCAGGACCAGCTGGATGAGGGGACTGAGGCTTCAGTGTGTTAGTAGAACAGGTTAGCGAACTCAGGACCAGCTGGATGAGGGGACTGAGGCTTCAGTGTGTTAGTAGAACAGGTTAGTGAACTCAGGACCAGCTGGATGAGGGACTGAGGCTTCAGTGTGTTAGTAGAACAGGTTAGTGAACTCAGCCCCAGGACCAGCTGGATGAGGGGACTGAGGCTTCAGTGTGTTAGTGGGAACAGTAGGACCAGCTGGATGAGGGGACTGAGGCTTCAGTGTGTTAGTAGAACAGGTTAGTGAACTCAGCCCCAGGACCAGCTGGATGAGGGGACTGAGGCTTCAGTGTGTTAGTAGAACAGGTTAGTGAACTCAGCCCCAGGACCAGCTGCATACCTCTGTCTGCATCTCTCTGTCTTCATCTCACTGTCTGCATCTCTCTGTCTGCATCTCACTGTCTGCATCTCTCTATCTGCATCTCACTATCTGAATCTCACTGTCTGCATCTCACTGTCTGCATCTCTCTGTCTGCATCTCACTGTCTGCATCTCACTGTCTGCATCTCACTGTCTGCACATCTCTGTCTGCATCCCACTGTCTGCACTCACTGTCAGGACCAGCTGGATGGGGGACTGATCTCACTGTCTGCATCTCACTGTCTGCATCTCTTGTCTGCATCCCACTGTCTGCACCTCTCTGTCTGCATCCCTCTGTCTGCATCTCACCATCTGCATCTCACTGTCTGTATGTCTGAGGCTGTCTGCATCTCACTGTCTGCATCTCTCTATCTGCGTCTTACTGTCTGCATTTCACTGTCTGCATTCACTGTTGATCTGTCTGCATCTCACTGTCTGCATCTCTCTGTCTGCATTTCTGCATCTCATTGTCTGCATCTCGCTGTCTGCATCTCTCTGTCTGCATCTCACTGTCTGCATCTCATCTGTCTGCATCTCTGTCTGCATCTCTCTGTCTGCATCTCTCTGTCTGCACCTCTCTGTCTGCATCTCTCTGTCTGCACCTCTGCACCTCTGTCTGCATCTCTCTGTCTGCATCTCTCTGTCTGCATCTCTCTGTCTGCATCTCTCTGTCTGCATCTCTCTGTCTGCATCTATCTGTCTGCATCTCTCTGTCTGCATCTCTCTGTCTGCATCTCTGTCTGTACATCTACATCTGTATCTCTCTGTCTGCATCTCTCTGTCTGCATCTCTCTGTCTGCATCTCTCTGTCTGTATCTCTGTCTGCATCTCACTGTCTGAAAACATGTACATCTATCTCTCTCTTCTCTCTCTTTGACTCTCTCCTCTGTCTCTCTCTCTCTCTGTCTCTCTCTCTCTCTGTCTCTCTCTCTCTCTGACTCTCTCTCTATCTCTGTCTCTCTCTTCTATCTCTGACTCTCTCTCTCTCTGTTCTCTCTCTCTGACCAGGGCTCTCTGTCTCTCTCTTCTGACTCTCCTCTAAGTCTCTCTCTCTCTCTCTCTCTCTCTGTCTCTGTCTCTCTCTCTCTCTCTCCGGGCCTATCTCTCTCTCTCTCTCTCTTTGTCTCTCTCTGTCTCTCTGTCTCTCTCTCTCTCTCTCTCTCTTCTCTCTCTGTCTCTCTGTCTCTCTCTCTCTCTCTCTCTATCTCTCTCTGGGCCTCTGTCTCTCTTCTATCTCTCTCTCTCTCTCTCTGTCTCTTCTGTCTCTCTCTCTCTCTCTGTCTCTCTGTCTCTATCTCTCTATAGAGAACTCTCTCTCTCTCTGTCTCTATCTCTGACTCTCCCTCTCTAGATCTCTCTGTTCTCTCTTGACCTCTCTCTAAAGAACTCTCTGTCTCTCTCTCTCTCTGAGGGTTCTATCTTCTCTCCTCTCTATGATATCTCTGGTCTCTATCTCTGTCTCTCTCTCTCTATAGAACTCTTCCTCTCTCTCTGCTCCTATAGATAACTTCTCTCTCTCTCTCTGTCTCTCTGTCTCTATAGTCTCTCTGTCTCTCTCTGACTCTCTCTCTATCTCTCTCTCTCTCTCTCTCTCTGTCTCTCTGTCTCTCTCTCTCTCTCTCTCTCTCTCTCTCTCTCTCTCTCTCTCTATAGTCTCTCTCTCTCTCTCTGACTCTCTCTCTAGTCTCTCTCCTCTCTGTCTCTCTCTCTCTCTCTCTCTCTCTGTCTCTCTCTCTCTCTGTCTCTATTTCTCCTATCTGGGTTCTCTCTCTCTCTCTGGGCTCTCTCTCTCTATTTCTCTCTCTCTGTCTCTCTCTCTGTCTCTCTCCATCTCACTGTCTGATAACATGTTCTATTTGCAGGGCCTGTCGGGTTTTCCATCCTGTGACCAGGTGTGTAGATGAATGTGGTTCTATTTGAGTCATCACTGACACACTGAAATCTCTTCACATTTGACAGGGCCTAAACAGACGTCGTTCTATTTGACCAGGGCCTATAGAGAACAGGGTTCTATTTGACCAGAGCCTATAGAGAACAGGGTTCTAAAGTAGTGCACTATATAGAATAGGGTTCTATAGGGCCAGGGCCTAAAGTAGTGCTCTGCTATAGTCATAATGTGCCATAAATGTTTTTTTGAGGACTAAAGTAGTTTCACAATAAAATGAATGTTCGCTGATTTGGGACACATGTTCACACTCTGACTGACTCTCCAGCAGCCGACAGCAACTCTGGTCATGCTCCACGGTCGCCTTCAGCAGCTGAAAAGTTGCAATAGAACAGCCATGAATAAAGCTGACACCTTTCAGTCAGTGATTTACGTTTGTTCTATATTATACATTTCTACCTGAATGCCCATACACCAACTGTGCTGCCCAGTGTACTCACCCTTCTGCAATGTACCACTACTGAATATTTCAGATAGAAATGTCATGAATAGAGCTGAAGTGTCAGAGTTATGTTCTATATTATACATTTCTATCTGCATGCCCTGAACCACGGCGTTCATGCAGTGATAGAGCTGACCACTCTGTTTCTCTCAGTTGGTAGTAGTGTGCATTCAACACATAGTCTGTTTAGTGAGTATGTATGGTGATTTCTGCTGGGGCTTCCTGCAACATAACTGTATACTCTACAGCCACAAGGAGGCTTTGGTTAAAAGCATTTTTTACTGGACATTATGTTGTTGTTATTATTATATTATTCCATGTCAGAGAGGAATTTGCGTTCTATGTAATATATTTCTATGTGTTCGTAACAGAGAGGCCTAGTGATCATCTCTTCTACAGGTTCCAATAGAGAGTGAGATGTTAATCACCTGTAGCAACAGCCCTAGGAAGGGTATAGACTGCCCTCTGCTGGACCTGTTGGAGTACTGTTCAATTACTGCTTCCCTGACGGAGCATTCCGGACACAAATGCACCCTGGGATGTGTAGTTGTTGAAGAGTTAGAGGGACATTATGATACTAGTGATGATTCTCTCTCTGTCTCTCATTACTTTCCCTACATAACAGGTCCTGCTGTCACTGTGACCCCCGGCAACAACGTAACTGAACCTACGGTTACCGACAACAATGTAACTGAACCTACGGTTACCGGCAACAACGTAATTGAACCTACGGTTACCGGCAACAACGTAACTGAACCTACGGTTACCGACAACAATGTAACTGAACCTACGGTTACCGGCAGCAACGTAACTGAACCTACGGTTACTTGCAAATAACGTAACTGAACCTACGGTTACCGACAACAACGTAACTGAACCTATGGTTACCGCAACAACGTAACTGAACCTACAGCTACCGGCACCAACGTAACAAGCGACCTACCAGGGCCAGGAGAGATGACAACCCTTACAGCTAACTTCAGCGTCACACCAGACACCCTCACCTCCTCTACCGTACAGGAAGTCAACACCAGTATCTACTTTGACTACCTCTGTCACCCAGCTAATCAACTCAAATACACACCCGATCAGTCAATACAGAGCCGGGACCAAAGGGGTCAGAGGTCAACAGCTCCACGGACAGTCCAGTCAGAGTCCCATCCACGGCCCAATCAGGATCCACCTATCCACCCAAGGTCCAATCAGAAAAGCCCACTCCATGGAGCGTCCGATCCGATGGTGGGCAGAGGAACAAGTCTGAAGCAGAGACCTCCAGCTTTGGTGGTCAGGGAGGCCCCAGTGTTCACTACGCTAACCCCAGAAGAGCACCCTGGCTGAGGAGAAGGAAGACCACACCCTGGGGACCTCCACCACCTCCACCTCCACTCCCTCCCATGGGGAGACAGGTAGGACCACAGCCAGAGATGGTTGGTTTGTATTGGCTTCTTGTCGTTCTATTTGGTATGTACCGTAGACCACTTTTAAACAGAAAACCTCACAATATTATGATTTACAGAGGATACCGATGTCATGATTATTCCTGTCAGGTCCCAGTAGTGGTCAGAGGTACGTGGTGGTGTGGGTGCTGCTTCCTGTCCTGGCTCTGCTGCTCGTGGTAGGGTACCTCTACCGACGGTACATCATCCAGAAGAGGTGAGCGTATTTCCTGTCCTGACTCCCCCACAGCTCCATTTATTTATTTGTTCCATCAATTAATCTCTCTTTTCTACCTGCCTTTCAATCTGCCTCTTTCTCTCTCCTCCTCCTCTCCCCTCCCCCTCCCTCCCTCTCTCCCCTCCCTCCCCTCTCTCCCTCTCTCACCTCCCTTCCTCTCTCCCCTCTCTCCCTCCCTCCCTCTCCCCCTCCCCCTCCCTCTCTCCCCTCCCTCCCTCTCTCCCCTCCCTCCCTCTCCCCCCTCCTCTCTCCTCCTCCCTCCCTCCTCCTCCCTCCCTCTCTCCCCCTCTCGCTCCCTCCCACTCTCTCCCTCTCTATCCTTCTCTGCTCTCTCCCCCTCTCCCCCTCCCTCCCTCTCTCCTTCTCCCCCTCACCCTTCCCCTTCTTCCCCTCCACTCTCTCTCCCTTCCTCTTCCTTCCTTCTCTCCCTCCCCTCCACTCTCTCTCCCCCTCACCCTTCTTCCCCTTCCTCCACTCTCTCTCTCAGGATGGACCTCCCTCCCCCTTTCAAGCCTCCTCCTCCAGTGAAGTATTCCTCTTTGAGAGCTCATGACGTCCCCATGACCGACATCCTCACCTGAAGGGGAGCTGTTGTACTTGTTTTATGGTTAAATGAAACCCTCCATTGGTCCTCATTCATTTTACAGTGATACTTAATGCGCGTCCTCTGCTGTCAGAAATATAAATTAGCCTTTTACTGTAAAACCTTTTCTGTGCCAATGCTGTGTGATTTAATGGTGTCCCTTTACAAAGCTGGACTTTGAAGCCTTTTCTTCTGTTATGTTGCTCTGCGTTTTTGGTTTTCAATGAGCTTTTACCAAAGATTATGATATTTATTGTTACAATAATGTCTTGATGGTTAAACTTTGGTGTGAATTAAGGAAACGAAAAAATATTCTTTATTAAATTTGTAAATATTACATTTCCTTTTACCAGATATATTTGATGAAATAATTAAGACTGCAATTGAATGTATCCAATCTGTTTAAATAAAGATCTCGTGAAGTTTTGAATCAATGTTATTCACACCATGAATAGGTCATGTACTATACCAGCACACAAACATTCTGGAAAACAGAGAGAGAGTTCCCATCCCACTCCGGAACAGAACCGTGACATTCCGTCCTCTGAACTAGAGAGAGTTCCCATCCCACTCTGGAACAGAACCGTGACATTCTCTCCTCTGAACTAGAGAGAGTTCCCATCCCACTCTGGAACAGAACCGTGACATTCTCTCCTCTGAACTAGAGAGAGTTCCCATCCCACTCTGGAACAGAACCGTGACATTCTCTCCTCTGAACTAGAGAGAGTTCCCACTCTGGAACAGAACCGTGACATTCTCTCCTCTGAACTAGAGAGTTCCCATCCCACTCTGGAACAGAACCGTGACATTCTCTCCTCTGAACTAGAGAGAGTTCCCACTCTGGAACAGAACCGTGACATTCTCTCCTCTGAACTAGAGAGAGTTCCCATCCAACTCCGGAACAGAACCATGACATTCTCTCCTCTGAACTAGAGAGAGTTCCCATCCCACTCCGGAACAGAACCGTGACATTCTCTCCTCTGAACTAGAGAGTTCCCACTCTGGAACAGAACCGTGACATTCTCTCCTCTGAACTAGAGAGTTCCCATCCCACTCCGGAACAGAACCATGACATTCTCTCCTCTGAACTAGAGAGAGTTCCCACCCACTCTGGAACAGAACCGTGACATTCTCTCCTCTGAACTAGAGAGTTCCCATCCCACTCCGGAACAGAACCATGACATTCTCTCCTCTGAACTAGAGAGAGTTCCCATCCCACTCTGGAACAGAACCGTGACATTCTCTCCTCTGAACTAGAGAGAGTTCCCATCCCTGGAACAGAACCGTGACATTCTCTCCTCTGAACTAGAGAGAGTTCCCATCCCACTCAGGAACAGAACCGTGACATTCTCTCCTCTGAACTAGAGAGAGTTCCCATCCCACTCTGGAACAGAACCGTGACATTCTCTCCTCTGAACTAGAGAGAGTTCCCATCCCACTCTGGAACAGAACCGTGACATTCTCTCCTCTGAACTAGAGAGAGTTCCCATCCCACTCTGGAACAGAACCGTGACATTCTCTCCTCTGAACTAGAGAGAGTTCCCATCCCACTCTGGAACAGAACCGTGACATTCTCTCCTCTGAACTAGAGAGAGTTCCCATCCCACTCCAGAACAGAACCGTGACATTCTCTCCTCTGAACTAGAGAGAGTTCCCACTCTGGAACAGAACCGTGACATTCTCTCCTCTGAACTAGAGAGAGTTCCCATCCCACTCTGGAACAGAACCGTGACATTCTCTCCTCTGAACTAGAGAGTTCCCACTCAGAACAGAACCGTGACATTCTCTCCTCTGAACTAGAGAGAGTTCCCACTCCAGAACAGAACCGTGACATTCTCTCCTCTGAACTAGAGAGTTCCCACTCCAGAACAGAACCGTGACATTCTCTCCTCTGAACTAGAGAGAGTTCCACTCCAGAACAGAACCGTGACATTCTCTCCTCTGAACTAGAGTGAGTTCCCACTCTGGAACAGAACCGTGACATTCTCTCCTCTGAACTAGAGAGAGTTCCCATCCCACTCTGGAACAGAACCGTGACATTCTCTCCTCTGAACTAGAGAGTTCCCACTCCAGAACAGAACCGTGACATTCTCTCCTCTGAACTAGAGAGTTCCCACTCAGAACAGAACCGTGACATTCTCTCCTCTGAACTAGAGAGAGTTCCCACTCCAGAACAGAACAGAACTAGAGAGTTCCCACTCAGAACAGAACAGAACATTCTCTCCTCTGAACTAGAGAGTTCCCCACTCCAGAACAGAACAGAACCGTGACATTCTCTCCTCTGAACTAGAGAGTTCCCACTCCAGAACAGAACCGTGACATTCTCTCCTCTGAACTAGAGAGAGTTCCCACTCCAGAACAGAATCGTGACATTCTCTCCTCTGAACTAGATAGTAAGGTCAATGAGAGGCAATATGTCTGACAGAACACAATCTAACTTAACAGTCCTCCAAGCCTCTGAGGACCAACCTGGCACACAGAGCTGTTCTACTGTGGCAGTGTGTTAGCCCAGTGTTTCTGAAACCTAGACTTTAACTCAGGAAGCTAAGGCAAATCTTCAGATTTCAGGCTAGGTTACTCATCCCATGAGCGTGCTTTACCGAACAATATGTCTGTCTGCCTGCCTGCCTGTCTGCTTGTCTGTCTGTCTGGCTTGCACTTCAACAACAAAGGTCTCTGATGTTCACATTCACCACAGTGTTACAAAAGGCTCTAATGTCCACAGTAACCACAGTGTTGCAAATATTCATCAAACCCATTGATGAAACAGGAAACAAAACACAAACCACAGCTGTCCATCCGCCATCTGGTGTGAGTCTGGGACCACCTACACATCTCTACATTCCCCTCTGTAGACACCGTCATAGACACTGCTATGTTGACTGGTGTAGAACCACCTACATGCCTTCTACGCTAAGTTGAACCATACAGGGTTCTAAAGACTATCTTCAGAGTTAGAGCTCAGAGTTAGAGCTCATCTCAGACAGAGTTAGAGCTCATCTCAGACAGAGTTAGAGCTCATCTCAAACAGAGTTAGAGCTCATTCAGATGAGTTAGAGCTCATCTCAGAAAGTTAGAGCTCATCTCAGACAGAGTTAGAGCTCACCTCAGACAGAGTTAGAGCATTCAGACAGAGTTAGAGCTCATCTCAGAGTTAGAGCTCATTCAGAGTTAGAGCTCATCTCAGAGTTAGAGCTCATCTCAGAGTTAGAGCTCATCTCAGACAGAGTTAGAGCTCATCTCAGACAGAGTTAGAGCTAATCTCAGACAGAGTTAGAGCTCATCTCAGAGTTAGAGCTCATCTCAGTTAGAGCTCATCTCAGAGTTAGAGCTCATCTCAGACAGAGTTAGAGCTCATCTCAGACAGAGTTAGAGCTCATGTCAGAGTTAGAGCTCATCTCAGACAGAGTTAGAGCTCATCTCAGACAGAGTTAGAGCTAATCTCAGAGAGAGTTAGAGCTCATCTCAGAGTTAGAGCTCATCTCAGAGTTAGAGCTCATCTCAGACAGAGTTAGAGCTCATCTCAGACAGAGTTAGAGCTCATCTCAGAGTTAGAGCTCATCTCAGACAGAGTTAGAGCTCATCTCAGAGTTAGAGCTCAACTCAGACAGAGTTAGAGCTCATCTCAGACAGAGTTAGAGCTCATTTAAGAGTTAGAGCTCATCTCAGACAGAGTTAGAGCTCAGAGTTAGAGCTCATCTCAGACAGAGTTAGAGCTCATCTCAGACACAGTTAGAGCTCATCTCAGAGTTAGAGCTCATCTCAGACAGAGTTAGGGCTCATCTCAGAGTTAGAGCTCAGAGTTAGAGCTCACCTCAGACAGAGTTAGAGCTCATCTCAGACAGAGTTAGAGCTCATCTCAGACAGAGTTAGAGCTCATCTCAGAGTTAGAGCTCATCTCAGACAGAGTTAGAGCTCATCTCAGACAGAGTTAGAGCTCATCTCAGACAGAGTTAGAGCTCATCTCAGACAGAGTTAGAGCTCATCTCAGAGTTAGAGCTCATCTCAGACAGAGTTAGAGCTCATCTCAGACAGAGTTAGAGCTCATCTCAGACAGAGTTAGAGCTCATCTCAGACAGAGTTAGAGGGACACCCCACACAGCTCTGAGAGGCTACACTGAACACCAAACAGTAACCCACGACTACAGATGCTGGGGACCCGCCCCACACAGCTCTGAGAGGCTACAC
>NC_056461.1:49603746-49626436 GCF_018296145.1 Oncorhynchus tshawytscha | reverse complement strand
CTCTCTCAGCCTCCATAGTGACTGTAATATGTCTGGTGAATAATACTGTGGACAGTATAGAGAATGAAGGTATTGCTGCACTGTACACTCCTATAACTGTCCTCTCACATGAGATGTGTCCTCTACACTAAATGTAGACTCCAGTAACTGTCCTCTCACATGAGATGTGTCCTCTACACTAACTGTAGACTCCAGTAACTGTCCTCTCACACGGACACACAAGGGATGTGTCCCGTACAATCTTAGAAGTAAAGGTGCCTGGCAGAACCTTTTTGGGTTGCCACACTGGCAGAACCTTACCGGTTGAACAAGGTTCCTCGAGGAACCCCTCTGAAAAAGGATTTCATATGAACCCCTGTGTAAAAGTTAAAACCAGAACCTTTTTAATAATATATTTTAGCGGTGGCATGCCTCTAAACAGAAGATTGGCTTATTGGAGGCCTGGCTTTCAGATAACTACAGGTAGTTAACGACAGGTAGTTAAGGACAGGTAGTTAATGACAGGTAGTTACATGACCGGTAGTTAATGACCAGTAGTTAATGACCGGTAGTTAATGACCGGTAGTTTGTGGCGGCAGCGTAGCCTAGTGGTTAGAGAGTTGGACTAGTAACCGGAAGATTGCAGGTTCAAACCCCCGAGCTGACAAGGTACTAATCTGTCGTTCTGCCCCTGAACAGGCAGTTAACCCACTGTTCCTAGGCTGTCATTGAAAATAAGAATTTGTTCTTAACTGACTTGCCTAGTTAAATAAAGGTAAAATTTAAAATTAAAAAATTAAAAAACAGGTAGTTAATGAGTGGTAGTTAATGAGTGGTAGTTAATGAGTGGTAGTTAATGAGTGGTAGTTAATGAGTGGTAGTTAATGAGTGGTAGTTAATGAGTGGTAGTTAATGAGTGGTAGTTAATGAGTGGTAGTTAATGAGTGGTAGTTAATGAGTGGTAGTTAATGACCGGTAGTTAATGACCGGTAGTTAATGAGTGGTAGTTAATGAGTGGTAGTTAATGAGTGGTAGTTAATGACCGGTAGTTAATGACCGGTAGTTAATGACCGGTAGTTAATGACCGGTAGTTAATGACCGGTAGTTAATGACCGGTAGTTAATGACCGGTAGTTCATGACCGGTAGTTAATGACCGGTAGTTCATGACCGGTAGTTCATGACCAGTAGTTAATAACCGGTAGTTATTGACCAGTAGTTTGGGGCGGCAGCATAGCCTAGTGGTTAGAGCGTTGGACTAGTAACCGGAAGGTTGCAGGTTCAAACCCCCGAGCTGATAAGGTACAAATCTGTCGTTCTGCCCCTGAACAGGCAGTTAACCCACTGTTCCTAGGCCGTCATTGAAAATAAGAATTTGTTCTTAACTGACTTGCCTAGTTCTTAACTGACTTGCCTAGTTCTTAACTGACTTGCCTAGTTCTTAACTGACTTGCCTAGTTAAATAAAGGTAAAATAAAAAATAAAAAAACGGTAGTTAATGCCCGGTAGTTAATGACCGGTAGTTAATGCCCGGTAGTTAATGCCCGGTAGTTAATGCCCGGTAGTTAATGACAGGTAGTTAATGACAGGTAGTTAATGACCGGTAGTTAATGACCGGTAGTTAATGACCGGTAGTTAATGACAGGTAGTTAATGACCGGTAGTTAATGACCAGTAGTTAATGACCAGTAGTTAAATGACCGGTAGTTAAATGACCGGTAGTTAAATGACAGGTAGTTAAATGACCAGTAGTTAATGACCAGTAGTTAATGAGTTGTAGTTAATGAGTTGTAGTTAATGAGTTGTAGTTACTGACCGGTAGTTAATGACAGGTAATGAATGAGTTGTAGTTACTGACCGGTAGTTAATGACCGGTAGTTAATGACAGGTAGTTAATGAGTTGTAGTTACTGACCGGTATTTAATGACAGGTAATGAATGAGTTGTAGTTAATGACCAGTAGTTAATGACAGGTAGTTAATGACAGGTAGTTAATGAGTTGTAGTTAATGACCGGTAGATAATGAGTTGTAGTTAATGACCGGTAGATAATGACCAGTAGTTAATGAGTGGTAGTTAATGAGCGGTAGTTAATGACAGGTAGTTAATGAGTGGTAAGTTAATAACCGGTAGTTAATGACAGGTAGTTAATGACATGTAGTTAATGACAGTTGGTTAATGACCAGTAGTTAATGACAGGTAGTTCATGAGTGGTAGTTAATAACCGGTAGTTAATGACAGGTAGTTAATGACAGTTGGTTAATGACAGGTAGTTCATGAGTGGTAAGTTAATAACCGGTAGTTAATGACAGGTAGTTAATGACATGTAGTTAATGACAGTTGGTTAATGACCAGTAGTTAATGACAGGTAGTTCATGAGTGGTAGTTAATAACCGGTAGTTAATGACAGGTAGTTAATGACAGTTGGTTAATGACAGGTAGTTCATGAGTGGTAGTTAATAACTGGTAGTTAATGACCGGTAGTTAATGTCTCTCTTTGTTTCTCTCTTTCGCTCTCTCTCTCTATCTTTGTCTCACTTTGTTTCTTTCTTTCTCGCTTTCTCTATGTCTATCTCTCTCTCTGTCTCTGTCTCTGTCTCTGTCTGTCTCTCTCTGTTTCTCCTTCTCTGTCCTCTCTCTCTGTTTCTCCCTCTCTGTCTCTGTGTCTCTCAGTGCCAGGTATGGATGGAGGGCAGACCTACAACACTCCAGGTGACTGACTGTTCTAACTTTATGTTCTGATGCCATATGGACTGTGAGTTGAAGCACCTTTCGGTTTGACAAGTGTCCCCGCGTGTGTGTGATGTCCTCCAGGCTTTCTTCCATTTTCTGCTGTTGTTGACAACTCTGCAAAACGCCAACAGGCATGTGGGCGAGGGGTCTTGAAATGTAACATCCCCCCCCACAATCTTGCTGCCAGCGAATCAAATCATTTTGGCTAATAAAAAAATTCTCCAGATCTCCAACTGAACATGGTGATTTTGGAAGTACGGCTACGCGAGACTAGTCCAAAGCCTGCAGCAGCCCGCAGTGTCCAATTTTCCCATTGGCCTTCCTCCCGAAGCCCAGGAAACTGTCCTCTGTGTCTCTGGCCCGTGGAACCTTCTGCCTCCGTAGGTCCAGAAGGAGGGAGGCTCTGGCACATCGTCACTGTTGACCATGTTCAACAGGCGAGTCAGTCTGGAAGCCAATCCACTCAACACCCGGAACACCTGAACCCTCCTCACGTTGTCTCAGGAAGACAACGTGAGGAGGTGGGTTTGTTTATTAGGCATAGCACACTTTCCCCATCGCTCAGAACTTTCACATTGGCAAACGGATGTTGAATCTTCGCTTGGGCCACCTGAGACAGTATTTCCTCAAAATCATTGATCATCTGTGATAAAGCACCGAAGGCATCGCCAATGTCCAGAAACAACACAAACGATTCATGCTTGATGTCATCCCATTCCAGTTTTAAGGAAGAAAACATGCTCGTTCGTACCCTGTCTGTCTATAAAGGCCTTTTGTTTGGGAGAGAGAATACCTGCATCTACCAGCCATGGTAGTATGCAGGTGGGCGAGCACTTAAACACTTTCTAGACAGAGGGGAAGAGGGAGATGTCTCTCCATGTAGACGGATCAGCTGGAGCATTGTATCGTTGGGTGTATTCTGTGTTTTAGAGCACCCTTCCATGAGACCAGGTAGCATTCCATTAACTTCTTGGATATAGGGGGCGCTCTTTTAATTTTTGGATAAAAAAACGTTCCCGTTTTAAACAAGATATTTTGTCACGAAAAGATGCTCGACTATGCATATAATTGACATATAATTGACAGCTTCAGAAAGAAAACACTGACGTTTCCAAAACTGCAAAGATATTGTCTGTGAGTGCAACAGAACTGATGCTAGCGGCGAAACCAAGATGAAATTTCAAACAGGAAGTGCCCCAGATTTTGAAGGCGCTGTGTTCCAATGTCTCCTTATATGGCTGTGAATGGGCCAGGAATGAGCTTACACTTTCTGTCGTTTCCCCAAGGTGTCTGCAGCATTGTGACGTATTTGTAGGCATATCATTGGAAGATTGACCATTTTACACTACATCTACCAGGTGCTCGCTTGGTGTCCTCCGTCGCAATTATTGCGTAATCTCCAGCTGCGTGTATTTTTCCATTTGCTTCCGAGGAGAAACCCAACTGCCACAAATGATTTATCATCGAATAGATATGTGAAAAACACCTTGAGGATTGATTCTAAACAACGTTTGCCATGTTTCTGTCGATATTATGGAGTTAATTTGGAAAAAAGTTTGGCGTTGTAATGACTGAATTTTCGGGGGGTTTTCTTAGCCAAACGTGATGAACAAAACGGAGCGATTTCTCCTACACAAATAATCTTTGCTATCTAACTGAGAGTCTCCTCATTGAAAACATCTGAAGTTCTTCAAAGGTAAATGATTTTATTTGAATGATTTTCTTGTTTTTGTGAAAATGTTGCCTGCTGAATGCTAGGCTTAATGCTAGCTATCAATACTCTTACACAAATGCTTGTGTAGCTTTGGTTAAAGCATATTTTGAAAATCTGAGATGACAGTGTTGTTAACAAAAGGCTAAGCTTGTGTTTCAATATATTTATTTCATTTCATGAATAGTTAACGTTGCGTTATGGTAATGAGCTTGAGGCTATGATTACGCTCCCGGATACGGGATTGCTCGACGCAAGAAGTTAATCAGACAGGCATTAAAGATATGCATGAGTACATGGAAGGACTGGGGCCTTGTGGTCGTTAAAGTCTCGTAGGTGACACCATCTGATGAACATGGGAGGACTGGCGCCTTGTGGTCTTTAAAGTCTCGTAGGTGACACCGTCTGATCCACTTTCCTTGTTGTTTGGCAGGGAAGTTAAAACATTATCTACCTCTTTGAGGATGAAATGTCAGGCTTTTTCTGAAGGCTCTCTCGTGAGCTGGAATTATTTACATTCATGTTGAGACTGTCGATGTTCATTTCAGGATGACATTTGTGTGGAGTTCGTCAGAGTACTAAGTAGTGGATTGTAAGAGCATTTAAAAACATAAATAAAGACAATGGGGTTTTTTTCACTTTGATTTGTAGCTGCAATGTTACAGTACCTGCTCTCCACCAACATGTACCCTGACCCCCAATACAGCCAACATGTACCCTGACCCCCAATACAGCCAACATGTACCCTGACCAATACAGCCAACATGTACCCTGACCAATACAGCCAACATGTACCCTGACCCCCAATACAGCCAACATGTACCCTGACCCCCAATACAGCCAACATGTACCCTGACCCCCAATACAGCCAACATGTACCCTGACCAATACAGCCAACATGTACCCTGACCCCCAATACAGCCAACATGTACCCTGACCCCCAATACAGCCAACATGTACCCTGACCCCCAATACAGCCAACATGTACCCTGACCCCCAATACAGCCAACATGTACCCTGACCAATACAGCCAACATGTACCCTGACCCCCAATACAGCCAACATGTACCCTGACCCCCAATACAGCCAACATGTACCCTGACCAATACAGCCAACATGTACCCTGACCCCCAATACAGCCAACATGTACCCTGACCCCCAATACAGCCAACATGTACCCTGACCAATACAGCCAACATGTACCCTGACCCCCAATACAGCCAACATGTACCCTGACCCCCAATACAGCCAACATGTACCCTGACCAATACAGCCAACATGTACCCTGACCCCCAATACAGCCAACATGTACCCTGACCCCCAATACAGCCAACATGTACCCTGACCCCCAATACAGCCAACATGTACCCTGACCCCCAATACAGCCAACATGTACCCTGACCCCCAATACAGCCAACATGTACCCTGACCCCCAATACAGCCAACATGTACCCTGACCCCCAATACAGCCAACATGTACCCTGACCCCCAATACAGCCAACATGTACCCTGACCCCCAATACAGCCAACATGTATCCTGACCAATACAGCCAACATGTACCCTGACCCCCAATACAGCCAACATGTACCCTGACCCCCAATACAGCCAACATGTACCCTGACCAATACAGCCAACATGTACCCTGACCCCCAATACAGCCAACATGTACCCTGACCCCCAATACAGCCAACATGTACCCTGACCCCCAATACAGCCAACATGTACCCTGACCCCCAATACAGCCAACATGTACCCTGATCAATACAGCCAACATGTACCCTGACCCCCAATACAGCCAACATGTACCCTGACCCCCAATACAGCCAACATGTACCCTGACCCCCAATACAGCCAACATGTACCCTGACCCCCAATACAGCCAACATGTACCCTGATCAATACAGCCAACATGTACCCTGACCCCCAATACAGCCAACATGTACCCTGACCCCCAATACAGCCAACATGTACCCTGACCCCCAATACAGCCAACATGTACCCTGACCCCCAATACAGCCAACATGTACCCTGACCAATACAGCCAACATGTACCCTGACCCCCAATACAGCCAACATGTACCCTGACCCCCAATACAGCCAACATGTACTCTGACCCCCAATACAGCCAACATGTACCCTGACCCCCAATACAGCCAACATGTACCCTGACCCCAATACAGCCAACATGTACCCTGACCTCCAATACAGCCAACATGTACCCTGACCCCCAATACAGCCAACATGTACCCTGACCCCCAATACAGCCAACATGTACTCTGACCCCAATACAGCCAACATGTACCCTGACCCCCAATACAGCCAACATGTACCCTGACCCCCAATACAGCCAACATGTACCCTGACCCCCAATACAGCCAACATGTACCCTGACCCCCAATACAGCCAACATGTACTCTGACCCCCAATACAGCCAACATGTACCCTGACCCCCAATACAGCCAACATGTACCCTGACCAATACAGCCAACATGTACCCTGACCCCAATACAGCCAACATGTACCCTGACCTCCAATACAGCCAACATGTACCCTGACCCCCAATACAGCCAACATGTACCCTGACCCCCAATACAGCCAACATGTACCCTGACCCCCAATACAGCCAACATGTACCCTGACCAATACAGCCAACATGTACCCTGACCTCCAATACAGCCAACATGTACCCTGACCCCCAATACAGCCAACATGTACCCTGACCAATACAGCCAACATGTACCCTGACCTCCAATACAGCCAACATGTACCCTGACCCCCAGTACAGCCAACATGTACCCTGACCAATACAGCCAACATGTACCCTGATATGTTATAATGTACAATAACACACAACACGTACAATAACCTTCTAACATTCTCCCTCCTCTTCCTCTCCAGCCTACCAGTGGGAGTCGTCTGATTGGCTGTCCCCGTCCCGGCTCCGCCTACCTGGCATCGATGGGGGGTCACACTGTGACATTACAGATGACCTTCCGTCGTTCAGCAGAGCAGGAAGCGTGTACTCATTACAGCTGGACTACGGGCTGGGGGGGTACAGGATGGAAAGAGAGAGAGGAAACTCAGGGGACAGAAGAAGCCTCAGGTCACTCTCAGCTGAGAGGAGGGGGTTTGAGAGAGAGAGAGAAAGAGACATGGAGAGAGGGAGAGGGACGGAAAGAGCAAGAGGGAGAGGAATGGAGAGAAGAAGAGGGATGGAAAGAGAGAGAGGGAGAGGGATGGAAAGAGAGAGAGGGAGAGGGATGGAAAGAGAGAGAGGGAGAGGGATGGAGAGGGCGAGAGGGAGAGGGATGGAGAGAGCGAGAGGGCGAGGGATGGAGGGAGAGAGAGGGATGGAGGGAGAGAGAGGGAGAGGGATAGAGCGAGAGAGAAGGATGGGGAGAGGGATGGAGGGAGAGAGAGGGATGGAAGGAGAGAGAGAGGGAGAGAGAGATATAAGATATGGAGGGAGAGTTCACAGAGGCTATGGTTCAGCTGATAGAAGAGATCAACCCTCAGGGGACAGAAGAGGAAACAGGAGTGAGTGTAGAGACGGAGGGGGCACAGGGGTGGCCAGACCACACACAGCAGACAGAAAGTACGAGAGGCGGTATGAGAGGCACACAGGGACAGGGTACGGGATAGACAGAGTATTCACGGTCGAAAAAAGAGTCCACTCCAGCGAGGGAGAGAAAGAGCACCAACCTATTGATCGAGAGGAGACCTCCTCACCAGTGTATGAAGAATACCGTGAACCCAACCCAGATACAATCCCTGCCCCAGACCCTGTTCCAGAACCTGACCAGAACCACTATGATACTCTTCCCCCAACACGGCCTGCTTACCAGGGTTACCCCTCTCCTCCTCCAGGGCTCAACCTCCACCCAGCCCAGCTGCTACCCCCGCTCAGGGCCTGGGACGGACAGAACGCCTGGGCGCCCCTGGAGGTGACCCAGGGGTCGGGAGTTGGCGGTCACGGTTCAAGGCTAGAGAGGTCTGAGTCAGGAGATGAGCTGGAGAGACTGTTGAATCTGGTGTCGCTCAGAGCTCGGAGGGCTACACGCACACAGAGACCATCTGAAACACCTCCTCCTCCAGAACCATCCACTGGCTGGGACGGGCTGTACTCATCAGAGAATCCTCCGGAACCATCCACTGGCTGGGACGGGCTGTACTGATCAGAGAATCCTCCGGAACCATCCACTGGCTGGCTCTTTTGCGAGGCAGGACCAACACAAGACAAGCTCCTGCAATAGAGTCTCTAGATTGAACAACTTATTAAATAATATCAAATCTATTTAAATGCAGTCACTGTAAGATAATAGAAACGTTCCACACATTACCTCAATAGTGCAACACAACATGTAATTCTGTTTTCACAACATGTAGTTCTGTTTTCACAACATGTAGTTCTGTTTTCACAACATGTAGTTCTGTTGATGTAACTATTAATGCTTTGAGTCTGTAGCGGACCATTTTAACTCATGTACAGTATGATTACATTACATACACAGACACACAGACGGAGAGAGACAGACACACGGAGAGAGACAGACACACAGATGGAGAGAGAGAGACACACAGATGGAGAGAGAGAGACACACAGACAGACGAGAGAGACAGACACACAGACGGAGAGAGACAGACACACAGATGGAGAGAGAGAGACACACGGGAGAGAGAGAGAGAGAGAGAGAGAGAGAGAGAGACAGACACACGGAGAGAGACAGACACACAGACGGAGAGAGAGAGACACACAGACAGACGGAGAGAGACAGACACACAGACGGAGAGAGACAGACACACAGACGGAGAGAGACAGACACACAGACGGAGAGAGACAGACACACAGACAGAGAGAGAGACAGACAGACAGACACACAGATGGAGAGAGACAGACACACAGACGGAGAGAGATGACACACAGACAGAGAGGGAGAGACAGACAGAGAGACAGGCAGATGGAGAGAGAGACAGACACACAGATGGAGAGAGAGAGAGACAGACAGACAGACGGAGAGAGACAGACACACAGACAGAGAGAGAGAGACAGACACACAGATGGAGAGATTGACAGACACACGGAGAGAGAGAGAGAGACAGACAGGTGGAGAGAGAGACAGACAGAGACACAGAGAGAGAGACACAGAGACAGCGAGAGAGACAGACACACAGGGACGGAGAGAGAGAGAGAGACACAGAGAGAGAGAGAGAGACAGACAGACACACAGAGATGGAGAGAGAGAGAAAGAGACAGACAGAGACTGAGACAATGAGAGACACACAGAGACGAAGAGATAAGCAGACACACAGAGACGAAGAGATAGACAGACACACAGAGACGAAGAGAAAGACAGACAGACACACAGAGACGAAGAGATAGACAGACAGACAGAGACTGGGACGAAGAGAGACAGAAAGACACACAGAGGACGAAGAGAGAGAGAGACAGACAGACATACAGACAGACAGACACACAGAGACGGAGAGAGAGACAGACAGCTACAGAGACGAAGAGATAGGCAGACACGAAGAGATAGACAGACACAGAGACGAAGAGATAAACAGACAAACAGAGATGAAGAGAGAGACAGACAGACAGAGAGAGAGACAGACAGACACACAGAGACGGAGAGATAGACAGACACACAGAGACAGACAGAGAGACAGACACACAGAGACAAAGAGATAGACAGACACACAGAGACAGACAGAGAGATAGACAGACACACAGAGACAGACAGAGAGACAGACACACAGAGACAGAGACAGACAGACAGACACACAGAGACAGACAGAGAGACAGACAGACACACAGAGAAAGAGACAGACAGACAGACACAGGCTATTGAATAGCTGCAGTCACAGCCTGTATCTTCACAGTCTCAACAATAAGAAGTGTGGATTCTCTGTTCATTTGCAGTTGTATGTTATATATTATTATATATATATGTTATATATTTTACTACAGACCTGCCATTCTACATGTACTGTATGTTTGTCTTCTGTCTGTCAATATGAGTTTGATTGTAAATATACAGTATATATATATAATATACAGTATATATATATAATATACAGTATATATATATAATATAAAGTATATATATATAATATAAAGTATATATATAATATACAGTATATATATATAATATAAAGTATATATATAATATACAGTATATATAATATAAAGTATATATATAATATACAGTATATATAATATACAGTATATATATATAATATACAGTATATATATAATATACAGTATATATAATATACAGTATATATATATAATATACAGTATATATATAATATACAGTATATATAATATACAGTATATATATATAATATACAGTATATATATAATATACAGTATATATATATAATATACAGTATATATATAATATACAGTATATATATATATATATATATATATATATAATATACAGTATATATATATAATATACAGTATATATATATAATATACAGTATATATATATAATATACAGTATATATATAATATACAGTATATATATATAATATACAGTATATATATATATATATATATATATATATATATAATATACAGTATATATATATAATATAAAGTATATATATATAATATACAGTATATATATATATAATATACAGTATATATATATAATATAATGTACAGTAATATATATATAATATACAGTATATATATATAATATACAGTATATATAATATACAGTATATATATATAATATACAGTATATTCACTATTTTTCTGCAACTGAATAATACTTAGGAATTGTTAGGTAACACTTTACAATACAGACAGATTCATTAACATGAGGCAATATAGCAGTTGACTTGAAAACAGCATTACTCAGTGTATTTATGTATAAACTTAACTTAGCTAATTAGTTATTGGTTGCTGTTATTCGTGTTGATTAATGTCTCTTTGTTGTAATGACTTACCAACTATTTATAAGTCTGTTGAGTAACTATCGATGATTAAATAGATGTGACACATACATGTTGTTGTTGATGATGATGATGATGGTGAAGTCAGGCCTGTGTTGTGTGTTTTAATTGAACAGATAGTTCAGCTGGGGAGAGACAGGAAAGGCAGGGAGGTCGAGTCAAAGACAGGAACATTTGATTGTTTTGGGGGGAAAAAGAAAGTCTCTCACTTGGTTAACATTTCCACAACATTTTTGGCGACGAGGATGGGATGATAATCTTCATTTTGCTGATTGTTCCTGATTTTTCCCGGAGAAATCCAGGTTAACCGTGCACGGGAGTTGCATTAGATGCAGCTGGGGAAGCCAGCTAGACGGAGCAGATCGGATCCCCGTCTGACTGGGAGGGCCAGAGGAATGGATGCGTCATTTAAAACAAATAGAGGTAAGGTTGAGACTAATGTTTCTTGACAACAATCGATAAAGAAATCACGGGGTCCTAACGGGGGGCTGCTGTGAATCTATATGGACCTGCCATCATGTGGGGTTCTCTCACTACGACTAGTGACTAACTAAAAGCCCAGGGTGTGGGGTTCTGGAAACGGGACACCTATGACTAGTGAAGTTTGGACTGATTAACCTTTCTAGCGCAGGGGTACCGCTAGCGGAACACCTCGACAACATTCAGCTGAAAAGGCAGCGCACGAAATTCAAAACATATTTTTTCGAAATATGTAACTTTCACACATTAACAAGTCCAATACAGCAAATGAAAGATAAACATCTTGTTAATCTACCCATCGTGTCCGAATTCAAAAATGCTTTACAGCTAAAGCACAACATATGATTATGTTAGATCACCACCAAGTCGAAAAAACACACAGACATTTTTCCAGCCAAAGATAGAAGTCACAAAAAGCAGAAATATAGATAAAATGAATCACTATCCTTTGATGATCTTCATCAGATGACACTCATAGGACATCATGTTACACAATACATGTATGTTTTGTTCGATAATGTGCATTTTAATATCCAAAAATCTCAGTTTACATTGGCGCTTTATGTGCAGTAATGTTTTGATTCCAAAACATCTGGTGATTTAAGTAGAAATACTCATAATAAACATTGATAAAAGATACAAGTGTTATTCACAGAATTAAAGATAGACTTCTCCTTAACTTCTTGGATATAGGGGGCGCTCTTTTAATTTATGGATAAAAAAACATGCCCATTTTAAGCGCAATATTTTGTCACGAAAAGATGCTCGACTATGCATATAATTGGCAGCTTTGGAAAGAAAACACTCTAAGGGTTCCAAAACTGCAAAGATATTATCTGTGAGTGCCACAGAACTCATGCTACAGGCGAAACCAAGATGAAACTTCAACCAGGAAATGGGCAGAATTTTTGAAGCTCTGTTTTCCATTGTCTCCTTATATGGCTGTGAATGTGCCGGGAATGAGCCTGCCCTTTCTATCGTTTCTCCAAGGTGTCTGCAGCATTGTGACGTATTTGTAGGTATATCATTGGAAGATTGGCCATAAGAGACTACATTTACCAGGTGTCCGCCCGGTGTCCTTTGTCTAATTTGGTGCGTAATCTACAAGCTGCACGCAGTCATCCAGTGATTGAGAGGAGAGAGGAGGCTTTCAACGAACGATATATCATGAAGAGATATGTGAAAAACACCTTGAGGATTGATTCTAAACAACGTTTACCATGTTTCAGTCGATATTATGGAGTTTATTTGGAAAAAAGTTAGGCGTTTTGAAGACTGAATTTTCGGGGGTTTTTCGGTAGCCAAACGTGACGCACCAAACGGAGCAATTTCTCCTAAACAAATAATCTTTCAGGAAAAACAGCATTTGCTATCTAACTGAGAGTCTCCTCATTGAAAACATCTGAAGTTCTTCAAAGGTAATGATTTTATTTGAATGATTTTCTGGTTTTTGTGAAAATGTTGTCTGCTGATGCTAACGCTAAATGCTACGCTAGCCGCGCTAGCTGTTACACAAATGCTTATTTTGCAATGGTTGAGAAGCATATTTTGAAAATCTGAGATGACAGTGTTGTTAACAAAAGGCTAAGCTTGAGAGCTAGCATATTAATTTCATTTCATTTGCGATTTTCATGAATAGTTAACGTTGCGTTATGGTAATGAGCTTGAGGCTGTATTCACGATCCCGGATCCGGGATGGCTCGACGCAAGAAGTTAATGCATCCGCTGTGTCAGATTTTAAAAACTTTACGGAAATAATCTGAGAACGGTGCTCATTTTGGAATAGCTGCCATTTTGGAATCAACAAATTTAGAAACAACACCATAAATTGTCACTTACCTTTGATGATCTTCATCAGAAGGCACTCCCAGGAATCCCAGTTCGACAATAAATGACTGATTTGTTCCATAAAGTTCCATCATTTATGTCCAAATAGCCACTTGTTGTTAGCGTGTTCAGTCCAGTAATCCATCTTCATGAGGCGCGAGCATTTCATCCAGACAAAAACTCGAAAAGTTCCGTTACAGTCCTTTAGAAACATGTCAAACGATGTATGGAATCAATCGTAAAATTAACATAAAACATCAATAATGTTCCAACCGGAGAATTCCTTTGTCTTCAGAAAGGCACTGGAACGAGAGGTAACTCTGTCGGGAGCACACATCATGAGACCGAGGCACTATGCCAGACCACTGACTCAAACAGGTCTCATGAGCCCCTCCTTTATAGTAGAATCCTCATTCAAGTTTCAAAAGACGGTTGACATCTAGTGGAAGCCCAAGGAAGTGCAACCTCATCCATATCTCAATGTGTACTCGGTAGGCCAGGCTTTGAAAAACTACAAACCCCAGATGTCCCACTTCCTGGTTGGATTTTTCTCAGGTTTTTGCCTGCCATGTGAGGTCTGTTATACTCACAGACATCATTCAAACATATATTAGCATCTGGGACAGAGTAGGAGGCAGTTCAAAATGTTCTACCTTTAAAATGAAGGTAGATCCAAGTAAAGGCTTTAGTACCAAATATTAAGCTGATAAACCAGCACCAACTTTTTAAAGGTTCTAACAGATTTGTTAAATAATATGTTTTATATTTTGACTAAATTGATGCAGCAGGTTAAAATGATAAGATAACCAGAAAGGGGCTCTGTGTAATGGCTCTCGTCGAAAGGAGTGGACCAAAGCGCAGCGTCGTAAGTGTTCATGATTCCTTTTATTCAAAAACCACTTAAACAAAACAACAACGCGAAAACGAAAGCGCACAGTTCTGTCAGGTACAGACACTAAACAGAAAACAAGATCCTATAAAACCCAAATGGAAAATGGCAACTTATGATCCCCAATCATAGACAACGATAGACAGCTGCCTCTGATTGGGAACCATACCACTCGGCCAAACACAAAGAAATAGAAAACATAGACTTTCCCACCGAGTCACACCCTGACCTAACCAAACATAGAGAATAAAAAGGATCTCTAAGGTCAGGGCGTGACACTCTGGGATTGTTTGTTTAAGTGTTTGTTTAAGTGTTTATTCCACTTAATGGAACACTGTATTACCTGATATGTCTTCAGTAGGATTCCTTCCAGGACTGATGGATCCATTAATCCAAATGTTAAAAAGTTATTTAACAAGCCAGTTAAGACCAAATTATTATTTACACTGACAGCCCACTGGGTTAACTGCCTTGTTCAGGGGCAGAACGACAGATTTTTACCTTGTCAACCCGGGATTCAATCCAGCAACATTTCGGTTACTGGCCCAACGCTCTAACCACTAGGCTACCTGCCGCCCCCACTCTAACTACTAGGCTACCTGCCGCCCCCACTCTAACCACTAGGCTACCTGCCGCCCCCACTCTAACCACTAGGCTACCTGCCGCCCCCCACTCTAACCACTAGGCTACCTGCCGCCCCCACTCTAACCACTAGGCTACCTGCCGCCCCCACTCTAACCACTAGGCTACCTGCCGCCCCCACTCTAACTACTAGGCTACCTGCGCCCCCCACTCTAACCACTAGGCTACCTGCCGCCCCTCCACTCTAACCACTAGGCTACCTGCCATCCCCCACTCTAACCAGTAGGCTACCTGCCGCCCGCCACTCTAACCACTAGGCTACCTGCCGCCCCTCCACTCTAACCACTAGGCTACCTGCCGCCCCTCCACTCTAACCACTAGGCTACCTGCCGCCCCTCCACTCTAACCACTAGGCTACCTGCCGCCCTTCCACTCTAACCACTAGGCTACCTGCCGCCCCTCCACTCTAACCACTAGGCTACCTGCCCCTCCACTCTAACCACTAGGCTACCTGCCATCCCCCCACTCTAACCACTAGGCTACCTGCCGCCCCTCCACTCTAACCACTAGGCTACCTGCCTCCTCTACACTCTAACCACTAGGCTACCTGCACCCCCCACTCTAACCACTAGGCTACCTGCACCCCCACTCTAACCACTAGGCTACCTGCCGCCCCTCCACTCTAACCACTAGGCTACCTGCCGCCCCTCCACTCTAACCACTAGGCTACCTGCCGCCCCTCCAGTCTAACCACTAGGCTACCTGCCTCCCCTCCACTCTAACCACTAGGCTACCTGCCGCCCCTCCACTCTAACCACTAGGCTACCTGCCGCCCCTCCACTCTAACCACTAGGCTACCTGCCGCCCCTCCACTCTAACCACTAGGCTACCTGCCATCCCCCACTCTAACCACTAGGCTACCTGCCGCCCCTCCACTCTAACCACTAGGCTACCTGCCACCCCTCCACTCTAACCACTAGGCTACCTGCCGCCCTCCACTCTAACCACTAGGCTACCTGCCGCCCCTCCACTCTAACCACTAGGCTACCTGCCGCCCCTCCACTCTAACCACTAGGCTACCTGCCGCCCCACCACTCTAACCACTAGGCTACCTGCCGCCCCTCCACTCTAACCACTAGGCTACCTGCCGCCCCTCCACTCTAACCACTAGGCTACCTGCCGCCCTCCACTCTAACCACTAGGCTACCTGCACCCCCCACTCTAACCACGCTGCTTGGTCCTGGTTCGATGGGATATTCTGCTACGTTCCTTCCCTCTTTGAGCACGCTGCTTGGTCCTGGTTCGATGGGATATTCTGCTACGCTCCTTCCCTCTTTGAGCACACTGCTTGGTCCTGGTTCGATGGGATATTCTGCTACGCTCCTTCCCTCTTTGAGCACACTGCTTGGTCCTGGTTCGATGGGATATTCTGCTACGTTCCTTCCCTCTTTGAGCACGCTGCTTGGTCCTGGTTCGATGGGATATTCTGCTACGTTCCTTCCCTCTTTGAGCACGCTGCTTGGTCCTGGTTCGATGGGATATTCTGTTACGTTCGTTTGTAGAGACGGACCAAGGCGATGTTGAGTTCCACATAATTTATTAAAATTAAAATCTCGTCAAATCGTCCCAGCGTGTTTTCCGTGAGTTACCGTCTCTCTTTGTTTTCTACTCTCTTTTTGCCTGCCCTGACCCTGCCTGCCGTTCTGTACCTTGTTGACTCTGCCTTGGATTACGAACCTCTGCCTGCCGTTGATCTGCCCTTGTGCCTGACCCTTTGTGATAATAAATATTGTGAGAACCAAGCCTCCTGTGTCTGGGTCATATCCTGAGTCTTGGTAATACGGCCTGACATTATCACAACAACATGTTTCCAATACAAAACGCATCATCTGGTTCTTGAACAATTAAATAAAAAAACGTTATTGTTTTATTGTTTTTTTAACATTTCGCATTGAACAGGCCCAAAGTAAAGGCGTTCTCTAGTGATTTAACTTTGTTGTTTATATCGCTCATCGGTCATCCACAGATGACACTCAACTTTAGCTCAAAATAAGATTGCTTCCTGTAGCCGTTTTCCATTCTCTGCCTGAATCTTCAACAGCGAAGTATAGAAGGATTGGAATTGCTTGTTGAGTCTCTTGTTGGACTAGAATCTCTCAAGTTTCTCCAGTGATAAAGTTATACATTTTCCTCTACAGAAATAAATGACACAGTTGTTGTATACACCTACATGTTTCTCTCTCCCAGCTGATTCCTCTGATTGGCTTCATGTTTGCTTGTACTGTCTATTCCTGTGCTTTCTTATATCTCCTGTTTGTTTTGCCATTTCTGGATGTTATTCAATGTGTTTCTACAAAAAGTAAAGGTCAAATTCTATACGTTATGAAATCATTTAAATATATATATTTTTTGAAGGGTCCTAAAATTCAAAATCAAATAGCTGAATGATCCATGGTATGACTATCTTCGAAGTTTACAGGTTAACATTCACAAGGCCGCAGAGCCAGAAAGATTACCAGGAATCAGAGCAGGCAAGTGTAAGACCTATAAACAGGTCAACATTCACAAGGCAACAGGGCCAGATGGATTACCAGCAGCACTCCGTGAACTCCGAGCATGCGCTGACCAACTGGCAGTATTTTCAACCTCTCCCTGTCCGAGTCTGTAATACCAACATGTTTCAAACAGACCAACAACACCAAGGTAACCTGCATAAATGACTAGCGACCCGTAGCACTCACGTCTGGAGCCATGAAATGCTTTGAAAGGCTGGTCATGGCTCACATCAACACCATTCTCCCAGAAACCCTAGACCCACTTCAATTCACATACTGCACCAACAGATCCACAGACGATGTAATCTCCACACTGCTCTTGCCGACCTGGACAAAAGGAACATCTAGGTGAGAATTCAGTTCCTAGACTATTACTCAGTGTTCAACACCATAGTGCCCTCCAAGCACATCACTAAGCTAAGGAATCTGGGACTGAACACCTCCCTCTGCAACTGGATCCTGGACATCCTGATGGGCCGCCCCCAGGTGGTAAGGGTAGGTAACCTCAACTTCCTAGTACCCCTGGACATTGACTTGGTACTGATACTCCCTGTATATAACCATGTTATTACCTGGTACTTCCTGTATATAACCATGTTATTACCTGGTACCCCCTGTATATAGACATGCTATTACCTGGTACCCCCTGTATATAGCCATGTTATTACCTGGTACTTCCTGTATATAACCATGTTATTACCTGGTACTTCCTGTATATAACCATGTTATTACCTGGTACTTCCTGTATATAGCCATGTTATTACCTGGTACGTCCTGTATATAACCATGTTATTACCTGGTACTTCCTGTATATAACCATGTTATTACCTGGTACTTCCTGTATATAACCATGGTATTACCTGGTACTTCATGTATATAACCATGTTATTACCTGGTACTTCCTGTATATAGCCATGTTATTACCTGGTACTTCCTGTATATAACCATGTTATTACCTGGTACTTCCTGTATATAACCATTTTATTACCTGGTACTTCCTGTATATAACCATGTTATGACCTGGTACTTCCTGTATATAGCCATGTTATTACCTGGTACTTCCTGTATATAACCATGTTATTACCTGGTACTTCCTGTATATAACCATGTTATTACCTGGTACTTCCTGTATATAACCATGTTATTACCTGGTACTTCCTGTATATAGCCATGTTATTACCTGGTACTTCCTGTATATAACCATGTTATTACCTGGTACTTCCTGTATATAACCATGTTATGACCTGGTACTTCCTGTATATAGCCATGTTATTACCTGGTACTTCCTGTATATAACCATGTTATTACCTGGTACTTCCTGTATATAACCATGTTATTACCTGGTACTTCCTGTATATAACCATGTTATTACCTGGTACTCCCTGTATATAACCATATTATTACCTGGTACTTCCTGTATATAACCATGTTATTACCTGGTACTTCCTGTATATAGCCATGTTATTACCTGGTACTTCCTGTATATAACCATGTTATTACCTGGTACTTCCTGTATATAACCATGTTATTACCTGGTACTTCCTGTATATAGCCATGTTATTACCTGGTACTTCCTGTATAGAGCCATGTTATTACCTGGTACTTCCTGTATAGAGCCATGTTATTACCTGGTACTTCCTGTATATAGCCATGTTATTACCTGGTACTTCCTGTATATAGCCATGTTATTACCTGGTACTTCCTGTATATAGCCATGTTATTACCTGGTACTTCCTGTATATAACCATGTTATTACCTGGTACTTCCTGTATATAGCCATGTTATTACCTGGTACTTCCTGTATAGAGCCATGTTATTACCTGGTACTTCCTGTATATAGCCATGTTATTACCTGGTACTTCCTGTATATAGCCATGTTATTACCTGGTACTTCCTGTATATAGCCATGTTATTACCTGGTACTTCCTGTATATAACCATGTTATTACCTGGTACTTCCTGTATATAGCCATGTTATTACCTGGTACTTCCTGTATAGAGCCATGTTATTACCTGGTACTTCCTGTATATAGCCATGTTATTACCTGGTACTTCCTGTATATAACCATGTTATTACCTGGTACTTCCTGTATAGAGCCATGTTATTACCTGGTACTTCCTGTATAGAGCCATGTTATTACCTGGTACTTCCTGTATATAGCCATGTTATTACCTGGTACTTCCTGTATATAGCCATGTTATTACCTGGTACTTCCTGTATATAGCCATGTTATTACCTGGTACTTCCTGTATATAACCATGTTATTACCTGGTACTTCCTGTATATAGCCATGTTATTACCTGGTACTTCCTGTATATAGCCATGTTATTACCTGGTACTTCCTGTATAGAGCCATGTAATGTCATGTGACAGGGCTTTTCACTGTAAAGTCTACATTTGTTGTTTTCGGGCACATGTGACAATTTGATTTATATATTTTACCAGGTAAACTGACTGAGAACACATTCTCATTTACTGCAACGACCTGGGGAATAGTCACAGGGGATGAATGAGACAATTTGATTTATATATTTTACCAGGTAAACTGACTGAGAACACATTCTCATTTACTGCAACGACCTGGGGAATAGTCACAGGGGATGAATGAGACAATTTGAAGCTTGGAATGATTCACTTGCCTTGATGGTATGACTGGGATTTTAGCCAGGACACCGGGGTAAACACCCCTACTCTTACGATAAGTGTCATGGGGTCTTTAGTGGCCACAGATAATCAGGACACCTGTTTAACGTCCCATCCTACACATAGAAATGTCCACTGCCTTTGGGTATTGGTGATTATTTTTTGACTATAGGAAAGAGTTCTTCCTTCTGACCCTCCAACACCACTTCCAGCAGCGTCTGGTCTCCCACATAAGGACCGACCCTGCTTAGCTTCAGATGCAAGCCAGCAGTGGGATGAAGGGTGGATGCTGGCTATACATCCCACATAAGGACCGACCCTGCTTAGCTTCAGAGGAAAGCCAGCAGTGGAAGTCACATTTTGTTGTGTTACAGCCTGAATTTAAAAAATGAATTAAATTAAGCTTTTGTTTCACTGGCCTATACACAATGGAATTATGATTTTTTTTCGACATTTTTACTAATTAATTAAAACAAACAGTGATGGAGCAGAGAGATTGAGAGAGAAGAAGAGATGGCGAGAAGGATAGAGACTGAGAAAAGGAGAGAGAAGAAGAGATGGATAGAGACTGAGAAAAAGAGAGAGAAGAGATGAGAGAAGGATAGAGACTGGGAAAAGGAGAGAGAAGAAGAGAAGGATAGAGACAGAAAAGGAGAAAGAAGGAGAGATGGAGAGAAGGATAGAGACTGAGAAAATGAGAGAGAAGAGATTGAGAGAAGGATAGAGACTGAGAAAAGGAGAGAGAAGAAGAGATGGAGAGAAGGATAGAGACTGAGAAAATGAGAGAGAAGAAGAGAAGGATAGAGACTGAGAAAATGAGAGAGAAGAAGAGATGGAGAGAAGGATAGAGACTGAGAAAATGAGAGAGAAGAAGAGATTGAGAGAAGGATAGAGACTGAGAAAAGGAGAGAGAAGAAGAGATGGAGAGAAGGATAGAGACTGAGAAAATGAGAGAGAAGAAGAGATGGAGA
The DNA here is from genome assembly GCF_018296145.1 of Oncorhynchus tshawytscha. Lineage (NCBI taxonomy): Eukaryota > Metazoa > Chordata > Actinopteri > Salmoniformes > Salmonidae > Oncorhynchus > Oncorhynchus tshawytscha. Next base: position 49,605,104 of record NC_056461.1, on the reverse strand, counting down.
GAAGGATAGAGACTGAGAAAATGAGAGAGAAGAAGAGAAGGATAAAGACTGAGAAAATGAGAGAGAAGAAGAGATGGAGAGAAGGATAGAGACTGAGAAAATGAGAGAGAAGAAGAGATGGAGAGAAGGATAGAGACTGAGAAAATTAGAGAGAAGAAGAGAGGGAGAGAAGGATAGAGACTGAGAAAAGGAGAGAGAAGGAGAGATGGAGAGGTGGAGAAAAGGAGAGAGAAGAAGAGAGATTGAAAGAAGGCAAGAGGTGGAGAGAGCAGAGGTAGAGAAAGGTGGAGAGGGAAATGGAGAAGGAGAGAGATGGAGAGAGAAGGAGAGCGAGATAAAGAAGGAGAGCGAGGGAGAAGGAGAGAGAAGGGGAGACAGAAAGAGAGGGAGAAAGAGATTTGAGAGGCATGGAGGGGAGAAGTGGAGAAAGGTACCCTACATGACCAAAAGTATGTGGACAATTGCTCTTCGAACATCTCATTCCAAAATCATGGGCATTAATATGGACTTGGTCCCTCCTTTGCTGCTATAACAGCCTCCACTCTTCTGGGAAGGCTTTCCACTAGATGTTGGAACATTGCTGCTATAACAGCCTCCTCTCTTCTAGGAAGGCTTTCCACTAGATGTTGGAACATTGCTGCTATAACAGCCTCCACTCTTCTGGGAAGGCTTTCCACTAGATGTTGGAACATTGCTGCTATAACAGCCTCCTCTCTTCTAGGAAGGCTTTCCACTAGATGTTGGAACATTGCTGCGTGGACTTACTTCCATTCAAACATAAGAGCATTTGTGAGGTCGGTCGATTAGGCCTGACTCGCAGTGTATAAAAATTCAATTCATCCCGAAGGTGTTCGATGGGATTGAGGTCACCGATCTCGACGAACCATTTCTGTATGGACCTCGCATTGCGCATGGGGGCATTGTCATGCTGAAACAGGAAAGGGCCTTCCCCAAACATTTGGAAGCACAGAATCATTTGGAATGTCATTGTATGCATCGGACTGCCAGATGGTGAAGCGTGATTCATCACTCCAAACAACACGTTTCCAGAGTCCAATGTGGATTTTACACCACTACAGCCGACGCTTGGCATTGCGCATGGTGATCTTCGCCTTGTGTGCGGCTGCTCGGCCACGGAAACCCACTTCATAAAGCTCCCGACTTGTTTTTTTTTGTGCTGATGTTGCTTCCAGTTTGGAGCTCAGTAGCGAGTGTTGTAACCCAGGACAGACGATTTGTCCCGAGTGGCACAGCGGTCTAAGACACTGCATTTCAGTGCAAGAGGTGTCACTACAGTCCCTGGTTCGAATCCAGGCTGTAACACATCCGGCCGTGATTGGGAATCCCATAGGGCGGCG
>NC_056461.1:49586246-49598746 GCF_018296145.1 Oncorhynchus tshawytscha | reverse complement strand
TGTGGTAAATGCAATTGATTGGACATGAATTGGAAAGGCAGACACCTGTCTATATAAGGTCCCACAGTTGACAGTGGATGTCAGAGCAAAAACCAAGCCAGACTGGATTGCGTCGAGACATAGATCTTGGGGAAGGGTACCAAAAAATGTCTGCAGAATTGAAAGTCCCCAAGAACAGAGTGGCCTCCATCATTCTTAAATAGAAGAAGTTTGGAACCACCGAGACTCTTCCTAGTGCTGGCCGCCAGGCCAGACTGAGTAATCGGGGGAGAAGAGCCTTGATCAGGGAGGTGACCAAGAATCCAATGGTCACTCTGACAGAACTCCAGAGTTCCTCTGTGGAGATGGGAGAACCTTCCAGAAAGACAACCATCTCTGCAGCACTCCACCAATCATGCCTTTATGGTAGAGTGGGCATACGGAATTCACTCCTCAGTAGTGGCAGACAGCATCATGCTGTGAGGATGTTTTTCAACGGCAGGGACTGGGAGACTAGTCAGGATTGAGAGAAAGATGAATGGAGCAAAGTACAGAGAGATCCTTGATGAAAACCTGCACCAGAGCGCTCAGGACCTCAGACTGGGGACGAAGGTTCACCTTCCAACAGGACAACGACCCTAAGCACACAGCCAAGACAACGCAGGAGTGGTTTCGGGACAAGTCTCTGAATCTCCTTGAGTGGCACAGCCAGAGCCCAGACTTGATCCTGATTGAACATCTCTAGTGAGATCTGAAAAATAGCTGTGCAGTGACGCTCCCCATCCAACCTGAGAGAGCTTGAGAGGATCTGCAGAGAAAAATCATATTAACATAATACAAATTATCATAATCCATATTGTCAACGGGACAACAGTAACAACAATAACCAAGGGTCAAAATAACCGTACATTGGACAATAACAATAAGCAGTAGAGGACATGTGCAGGTTGGTTGGTCTGTCAGACACTGTCCCTCATCTCATGCTCATCTTCAGTTGTTTTGACGGGTAGCCTATTTTGACATTTTGAAACCTTGAATAAGGGTTTCAATTCAGGTTCTGCTTCAGTTGTTTTATATTTTTGACATTTTGTCAGGAAAGCCAGGTTTTCTGCTGTGATGCAGTGGTTGCACAGCCTTTCCTCTACAGGGAGCCAGGTTTTCCTGTTGTACAGTGGTTGCACAGCCTTTCCTCTACAGGGAGCCAGGTTTTCCTGTTGTACAGTGGTTGCACAGCCTTTCCTCTACAGGGAGCCAGGTTTTCTTGTGTCTACCCTTCTCAATGGCAAAGCTGTGCTCACTGAGTCTGTACTTTGTCAAGGTTTTTCTAAGGTTTTGATCAGTAACCATGGTCTAATAGTTAGCCACGGTGTACTGTTGATTTAGGGCCAGATTGCACTGCATTTGGCTTTGTGCTTGTGTTTCCCAATAGGTAATGTAGTGTTGCTTTGTGTTTGTGTTTCCCAATAGGTAATGTAGTGTTGCTGTGTGCTTGTTTCCCAATAGGTAATGTAGTGTTGTTTAGACTGTTGTAATTTGGTTTATTCTGATTGATTGGATGTTCTGGTCCTGAGGTTTCAGTGTGTTAGTAGAACAGGTTTGTGAACTCAGCCCCAGGACCAGCTGGATGAGGGGACTGAGGCTTCAGTGCTTCAGTGTGTTAGTAGAACAGGTTTGTGAACTCAGCCCCAGGACCAGCTGGATGAGGGGACTGAGGCTTCAGTGTGTTAGTAGAACAGGTTAGTGAACTCAGGACCAGCTGGATGAGGGGACTGAGGCTTCAGTGTGTTAGTAGAACAGGTTTGTGAACTCAGCCCCAGGACCAGCTGGATGAGGGGACTGAGGCTTCAGTGTGTTAGTAGAACAGGTTAGTGAACTCAGGACCAGCTGGATGAGGGGACTGAGGCTTCAGTGTGTTAGTAGAACAGGTTTGTGAACTCAGCCCCAGGACCAGCTGGATGAGGGGACTGAGGCTTCAGTGCTTCAGTGTGTTAGTAGAACAGGTTAGCGAACTCAGGACCAGCTGGATGAGGGGACTGAGGCTTCAGTGTGTTAGTAGAACAGGTTAGTGAACTCAGGACCAGCTGGATGAGGGGACTGAGGCTTCAGTGTGTTAGTAGAACAGGTTAGCGAACTCAGGACCAGCTGGATGAGGGGACTGAGGCTTCAGTGTGTTAGTAGAACAGGTTAGTGAACTCAGGACCAGCTGGATGAGGGGACTGAGGCTTCAGTGTGTTAGTAGAACAGGTTAGTGAACTCAGCCCCATGACCAGCTGGATGAGGGGACTGAGGCTTCAGTGTGTTAGTAGAACAGGTTAGTGAACTCAGGACCAGCTGGATGAGGGGACTGAGGCTTCAGTGTGTTAGTAGAACAGGTCTGTGAACTCAGCCCCAGGACCAGCTGGATGAGGGGACTGAGGCTTTGGTGTGTTAGTAGAACAGGTTAGTGAACTCAGCCCCAGGACCAGCTGCATACCTCTGTCTGCATCTCACTGTCTGCATCTCTCTATCTGCATCTCACTGTCTGCATCTCACTGTCTGCATCTCACTGTCTGCATCTCTCTGTCTGCATCTCACTGTCTGCATCTCACTGCATCTCACTGTCTGCATCTCACTGTCTGTATCTCTCTGTCTGCATCTCACTGTCTGTATCTCTCTGTCTGCATCCCACTGTCTGCATCCTCTGTCTGCATCTCTCTGTCTGCATCACTCTGTCTGCATCTCTCTGTCTGTATCTCACTGCATCTCACTGTCTGCATCTCACTGTCTGCATCTCACTGTCTGCATCTCACTGTCTGTATCTCTGTCTGCATCTCACTGTCTGCATCTCACTGTCTGTATCTCTCTGTCTGCATCTCACTGTCTGCATCTCTCTGTCTGCATATCTCTGTCTGCATCCCTCTGTCTGCATCCCTCTGTCTGCATCTCACTGTCTGCATCTCACTGTCTGCATCTCACTGTCTGCATCTCTGTCTGCATCTCTCTGTCTGCATCTCACTGTCTGCATCTCACTGTCTGCATCTCACTGTCTGTATCTCCCTGTCTGCATCTCACTGTCTGCATCTCTCTATCTGCATCTTACTGTCTGTATTTCACTGTCTGCATTTCTCTGTCTGCATCTCACTGTCTGCATCTCTCTGTCTGCATCTCACTGTCTGCATCTCACTGTCTGCATCTCTCTGTCTGCATCTCACTGTCTGCATCTCACTGTCTGCATCTCACTGTCTGCATCTCTCTGTCTGCATCTCTCTGTCTGCACCTCTCTGTCTGCATCTCTCTGTCTGCATCTCTCTGTCTGCACCTCTCTGTCTGCATCTCTCTGTCTGCATCTCACTGTCTGCATCTCACTGTCTGCATCTCACTGTCTGCATCTCTCTGTCTGCATCTCTCTGTCTGCATCTCACTGTCTGCATCTCTCTGTCTGCATCCCTCTGTCTGCATCTCACTGTCTGCATCTCTCTGTCTGCATCTCTCTGTCTGCATCTCACTGTCTGCATCTCACTGTCTGCATCTCTCTGTCTGCATCTCTCTGTCTGCATCTCTCTGTCTGCACCTCTCTGTCTGCATCTCTCTGTCTGCATCTCTCTGTCTGCATCTCTCTGTCTGCATCTCTCTGTCTGCATCTCTCTGTCTGCACCTCTCTGTCTGCATCTCACTGTCTGAAAACATGTACATCTCTCTCTCTCTCTCTCTCTCTCTCTCTCTCTCTCTGTCTCTCTCTCTCTCTCTCTCTGTCTCTCTGTCTCTCTCTCTCTCTCTCTCTCTCTCTCTCTCTCTCTGTCTCTCTCTCTCTCTCTCTCTCTGTCTCTCTCTCTCTCTCTCTCTCTCTCTCTCTCTCTCTGTCTCTCTGTCTCTCTCTCTCTCTGTCTCTCTGTCTCTCTCTCTCTCTCTCTCTCTCTCTCTGTCTCTCTCTCTCTCTCTCTCTCTCTCTCTCTCTCTCTCTGTCTCTCTCTCTCTCTCTCTCTGTCTCTCTCTCTCTCTCTCTCTCTCTCTCTCTCTCTCTCTCTCTCTCTCTCTCTCTCTCTCTCTCTCTGTCTCTCTCTCTCTCTCTCTCTCTCTCTCTCTCTCTCTCTCTCTCTCTCTCTCTCTCTCTCTCTCTCTCTCTCTCTGTCTCTCTCTCTCTCTCTCTCTCTCTGTCTCTCTCTCTCTCTCTCTCTCTCTCTCTCTCTCTCTCTCTCTCTCTCTCTCTCTCTCTCTCTCTCTGTCTCTCTCTCTCTCTCTCTCTCTCTCTCTCTCTCTCTCTCTCTCTCTCTCTCTCTCTCTCTCTCTCTCTCTCTCTCTCTCTCTCTCTCTCTCTCTGTCTCTCTCTCTCTGTCTCTCTCTCTCTCTCTCTCTCTCTCTCTCTCTCTCTCTCTCTCTCTCTCTCTCTCTCTCTCTCTCTCTCTCTCTCTCTCTGTCTCTCTCTCTCTCTCTCTGTCTCTCTCTCTCTCTCTCTCTGTCTCTCTCTCTCTCTCTCTCTCTCTCTCTCTCTCTCTCTCTCTCTCTCTCTCTCTCTCTCTCTCTCTCTCTGTCTCTCTCTCTCTCTCTCTCTCTCTCTCTCTCTCTCTCTCTCTCTCTCTCTCTCTCTCTCTCTCTCTCTCTCTCTCTCTCTCTCTGTCTCTCTCTCTCTCTCTCTCTCTCTCTCTCTCTCTCTCTCTCTCTCTCTCTCTCTCTCTCTCTCTGTCTCTCTCTCTCTCTCTCTCTCTCTCTCTGTCTCTCTCTCTCTCTCTCTCTCTCTGTCTCTGTCTCTCTCTCGCTCTCTCTCTGTCTCTGTCTCTCTCTCGCTCTCTCTCTGTCTCTCTCCATCTCACTGTCTGAAAACATGTACATCTGCACGTCTCTCTGTCGCTCTTTCTCCATCCTGTGTGGTGTGTGTTGATGAATGTGGTTTAGTTGAGTCATCACTGACACACTGAAATCTCTTCACATTCAGATAAACAGACGTCGACATGTGGACCACGTGGAACCCTTTCCCTATATAGTGCACTACTTTTGTAGTGCCATAGGGCTCTGGTCTAAAGTAGTGCACTATATAGGGAATAGGGTGCCATAGGGCTCTGGTCTAAAGTAGTGCACTATATAGGGAATAGGGTGCCATAGGGATCTGATCTAAAGTAGTGCACTATATAGGGAATGGGGTTCTATTTGGGACACATGTTCACACTTCCTGCTTCCTGCTCTCCAGCAGCCGACAGCAACAGAAGCTACAACACGGTCGCCTTCAGCAGCTGAAAGTTGCAGATAGAACAGCCATGAATAGAGCTGACACCTTTCAGTCAGTGATTTACGTCTGTTCTATATTATACATTTCTACCTGAATGCCCATACACCAACACCACATCACGTACTCACCCTTCTGCAATGTACCACTACTGAATATTTCAGATAGAAATGTCATGAATAGAGCTGAAGTGTCAGAGAGTTATGTTCTATATTATACATTTCTATCTGCATGCCCTGAACCACGGCGTTCATGCAGTGATAGAGCTGACCACTCTATGTTTCTCAGTTGGTAGAATAGTGTGCATTCAACACATAGTAAGTTTAGTGAGTATGTATGGTGAGTTTCTGCTGGGGCCACCAATACAACATAACGGTATACTCTCACAGCCACAAGTTGCTTTGGTTAAAAGCATTTTTTGCTAAAAGACATTATGTTGTTGTTATTATTATATTATTCCATGTCAGAGAGGAATTTGCGTTCTATGTAATATATTTCTATGTGTTCGTAACGTTGAGGCCTAGTGATCATCTCTTCTACAGGTTCCAATAGAGAGTGAGATGTTAATCACCTGTAGCAACAGCCCTAGGAAGGGTATAGACTGCCCTCTGCTGGACCTGTTGGAGTACTGTTCAATTACTGCTTCCTGACGGGGCATTCCGGACACAAATGCACCCTGGGATGTGTAGTTGTTGAAGAGTTAGAGGGACATTATGATACTAGTGATGATTCTCTCTCTGTCTCTCATTACTTTCCTACATAACAGGTCCTGCTGTCACTGTGACCCCCGGCAACAACGTAACTGAACCTACGGTTACCGACAACAATGTAACTGAACCTACGGTTACCGGCAACAACGTAACTGAACCTACGGTTACCGGCAACAACGTAACTGAACCTACGGTTACCGACAACAATGTAACTGAACCTACGGTTACCGGCAACAACGTAACTGAACCTACGGTTACTTGCAACAACGTAACTGAACCTACGGTTACCGACAACAACGTAACTGAACCTATGGTTACCGGCAACAACGTAACTGAACCTACAGCTACCGGCACCAACGTAACAAGCGACCTACCAGGGCCAGGAGAGATGACAACCCCCACAGCTAACTTCAGCGTCACACCAGACACCCTCACCTCCTCTACCGTACAGGAAGTCAACACCAGTATCACTATGACTACCTCTGTCACCCAGCTAATCAACTCAAATACACACCGATCAGTCAACACAGAGGCGGGACCAAAGGGGTCAGAGGTCAACAGCTCCACGGACAGTCCAGTCAGAGTCCCATCCACGGCCCAATCAGGATCCACCTATCCACCCAAGGTCCAATCAGATCAGCCCACTCCATGGAGCGTCCGATCCGATGGTGGGCAGAGGAACAAGTCTGAAGCAGAGACCTCCAGCTTTGGTGGTCAGGGAGGCCCAGTGTTCACTACGCTAACCCCAGAGAAGAGCACCCTGGCTGAGGAGAAGGAAGACCACACCCTGGGGACCTCCACCACCTCCACCTCCACTCCCTCCCATGGGGAGACAGGTAGGACCACAGCCAGAGATGGTTGGTTTGTATTGGCTTCTTGTCGTTCTATTTGGTATGTACCGTAGACCACTTTTAAACAGAAAACCTCACAATATTATGATTTACAGAGGATACCGATGTCATGATTATTCCTGTCAGGTCCCAGTAGTGGTCAGAGGTACGTGGTGGTGTGGGTGCTGCTTCCTGTCCTGGCTCTGCTGCTCGTGGTAGGGTACCTCTACCGACGGTACATCATCCAGAAGAGGTGAGCGTATTTCCTGTCCTGACTCTACAGCTCCATTTATTTATTTGTTCACATCAATTAATCTCTCTTTTCTACCTGCCTTTCAATCTGCCTCTTTCTCTCTCCTCCTCCCTCCCTCTCTCCCCTCCCTCCCTCTCTCCCCTCCCTCCCCTCTCTCCCTCTCTCACCTCCCTTCCTCTCTCCCCTCTCTCCCCTCCCTCCCCCTCCCCCTCCCTCCCTCTCTCCCCTCCCTCCCTCTCTCCCCTCCCTCCCTCTCTCCCCTCCCTCTCTCCTCCTCCCTCCCTCCTCCTCCCTCCCTCTCTCCCCTCTCGCTCCCTCCCCACTCTCTCCCTCTCTATCCTTCTCTGCTCTCTCTCTCCCCCTCTCCCCCTCCCTCCCTCTCTCCTTCTCCCCCTCCCCCTTCCCCTTCTTCCCCCTCCACTCTCTCTCCCTTCCTCTTCCTTCCTTCTCTCCCTCCCCTCCACTCTCTCCCCCTCACCCTTCTTCCCCCTCCACTCTCTCCCTCCCCCCTCTCTCTCTCTCTCCAGGATGGACCTCCCTCCCCCCTTCAAGCCTCCTCCCCCTCCAGTGAAGTATTCCTCTTTGAGAGCTCATGACGTCCCCATGACCGACATCCTCACCTGAAGGGGGAGCTGTTGTACTTGTTTTATGGTTAAATGAAACCCTCCATTGGTCCTCATTCATTTTACAGTGATACTTAATGCGAGTCCTCTGCTGTCAGAAATATAAATTAGCCTTTTACTGTAAAACCTTTTCTGTGCCAATGCTGTGTGATTTAATGGTGTCCCTTTACAAAGCTGGACTTTGAAGCCTTTTCTTCTGTTATGTTGCTCTGCGTTTTTGGTTTTCAATGAGCTTTTACCAAAGATTATGATATTTATTGTTACAATAATGTCTTGATGGTTAAACTTTGGTGTGAATTAAGGAAACGAAAAAATATTCTTTATTAAATTTGTAAATATTACATTTCCTTTTACCAGATATATTTGATGAAATAATTAAGACTGCAATTGAATGTATCCAATCTGTTTAAATAAAGATCTCGTGAAGTTTTGAATCAATGTTATTCACACCATGAATAGGTCATGTACTATACCAGCACACAAACATTCTGGAAAACAGAGAGAGAGAGAGTTCCCATCCCACTCCGGAACAGAACCGTGACATTCCGTCCTCTGAACTAGAGAGAGTTCCCATCCCACTCTGGAACAGAACCGTGACATTCTCTCCTCTGAACTAGAGAGAGTTCCCATCCCACTCTGGAACAGAACCGTGACATTCTCTCCTCTGAACTAGAGAGAGTTCCCATCCCACTCTGGAACAGAACCGTGACATTCTCTCCTCTGAACTAGAGAGAGTTCCCACTCTGGAACAGAACCGTGACATTCTCTCCTCTGAACTAGAGAGAGTTCCCATCCCACTCCGGAACAGAACCGTGACATTCTCTCCTCTGAACTAGAGAGAGTTCCCACTCTGGAACAGAACCGTGACATTCTCTCCTCTGAACTAGAGAGAGTTCCCATCCCACTCTGGAACAGAACCATGACATTCTCTCCTCTGAACTAGAGAGAGTTCCCATCCCACTCCGGAACAGAACCGTGACATTCTCTCCTCTGAACTAGAGAGAGTTCCCACTCTGGAACAGAACCGTGACATTCTCTCCTCTGAACTAGAGAGAGTTCCCAACCAACTCCGGAACAGAACCATGACATTCTCTCCTCTGAACTAGAGAGAGTTCCCATCCCACTCCGGAACAGAACCGTGACATTCTCTCCTCTGAACTAGAGAGAGTTCCCATCCCACTCTGGAACAGAACCATGACATTCTCTCCTCTGAACTAGAGAGAGTTCCCACTCTGGAACAGAACCGTGACATTCTCTCCTCTGAACTAGAGAGAGTTCCCACTCAGAACAGAACCGTGACATTCTCTCCTCTGAACTAGAGAGAGTTCCCATCCCACTCCAGAACAGAACCGTGACATTCTCTCCTCTGAACTAGAGAGAGTTCCCATCCCACTCTGGAACAGAACCGTGACATTCTCTCCTCTGAACTAGAGAGAGTTCCCATCCCACTCTGGAACAGAACCGTGACATTCTCTCCTCTGAACTAGAGAGAGTTCCCATCCCACTCCAGAACAGAACCGTGACATTCTCTCCTCTGAACTAGAGAGAGTTCCCACTCTGGAACAGAACCGTGACATTCTCTCCTCTGAACTAGAGAGAGTTCCCATCCCACTCCAGAACAGAACCGTGACATTCTCTCCTCTGAACTAGAGTGAGTTCCCACTCTGGAACAGAACCGTGACATTCTCTCCTCTGAACTAGAGAGAGTTCCCATCCCACTCTGGAACAGAACCGTGACATTCTCTCCTCTGAACTAGAGAGAGTTCCCACTCCAGAACAGAACCGTGACATTCTCTCCTCTGAACTAGAGAGAGTTCCCACTCCAGAACAGAACAGAACCGTGACATTCTCTCCTCTGAACTAGAGAGAGTTCCCACTCCAGAACAGAACCGTGACATTCTCTCCTCTGAACTAGAGAGAGTTCCCACTCCAGAACAGAACCGTGACATTCTCTCCTCTGAACTAGAGTGAGTTCCCACTCTGGAACAGAACCGTGACATTCTCTCCTCTGAACTGAAGTTCCCATCCCACTCTGGAACAGAACCGTGACAGTTCCTGAACATCCCACTCCAGAACAGAACCGTGACATTCTCTCCTCTGAACTAGAGAGAGTTCCCACTCCAGAACAGAACCGTGACATTCTCTCCTCTGAACTAGAGAGAGTTCCCTCTCCAGAACAGAACCGTGACATTCTCTCCTCTGAACTAGAGAGAGTTCCCACTCCAGAACAGAACAGAACCGTGACATTCTCTCCTCTGAACTAGAGAGAGTTCCCACTCCAGAACAGAACAGAACCGTGACATTCTCTCCTCTGAACTAGAGAGAGTTCCCATCCCACTCTGGAACAGAACCGTGACATTCTCTCCTCTGAACTAGAGAGAGTTCCCACTCCAGAACAGAATCGTGACATTCTCTCCTCTGAACTAGATAGTAAGGTCAATGAGAGGCAATATGTCTGACAGAACACAATCTAACTTAACAGTCCTCCAAGCCTCTGAGGACCAACCTGGCACACAGAGCTGTTCTACTGTGGCAGTGTGTTAGCCCAGTGTTTCTGAAACCTAGACTTTAACTCAGGAAGCTAAGGCAAATCTTCAGATTTCAGGCTAGGTTACTCATCCCATGAGCGTGCTTTACCGAACAATATGTCTGTCTGCCTGCCTGCCTGTCTGCTTGTCTGTCTGTCTGGCTTGCACTTCAACAACAAAGGTCTCTGATGTTCACATTCACCACAGTGTTACAAAAGGCTCTAATGTCCACAGTAACCACAGTGTTGCAAATATTCATCAAACCCATTGATGAAACAGGAAACAAAACCACAAACCACAGCTGTCCATCCGGCCATCTGGTGTGAGTCTGGGACCACCTACACATCTCTACATTCCCCTCTGTAGACACCGTCATAGACACTGCTATGTTGACTGGTGTAGAACCACCTACATGCCTCTACGCTAAGTTGAACCATACAGGGTTCAAAGAGCTCATCTCAGAGTTAGAGCTCAGAGTTAGAGCTCATCTCAGACAGAGTTAGAGCTCATCTCAGACAGAGTTAGAGCTCATCTCAAACAGAGTTAGAGCTCATCTCAGACAGTTAGAGCTCATCTCAGAGTTAGAGCTCATCTCAGACAGAGTTAGAGCTCACCTCAGACAGAGTTAGAGCACATCTCAGACAGAGTTAGAGCTCATCTCAGAGTTAGAGCTCATCTCAGAGTTAGAGCTCATCTCAGACAGAGTTAGAGCTCACCTCAGACAGGGTTAGAGCTCATCTCAGACAAAGTTAGAGCTCATCTCAGACAGAGTTAGAGCTCATCTCAGTTAGAGCTCATCTCAGAGTTAGAGCTCATCTCATCTCAGACAGAGTTAGAGCTCATCTCAGACAGAGTTAGAGCTCATCAGTCAGAGTTAGAGCTCATCTCAGACAGAGTTAGAGCTCATCTCAGACAGAGTTAGAGCTCATCTCAGACAGAGTTAGAGCTAATCTCAGAGAGAGTTAGAGCTCATCTCAGAGTTAGAGCTCATCTCAGAGTTAGAGCTCATCTCAGACAGAGTTAGAGCTCATCTCAGACAGAGTTAGAGCTCATCTCAGAGTTAGAGCTCATCTCAGACAGAGTTAGAGCTCATCTCAGAGTTAGAGCTCAACTCAGACAGAGTTAGAGCTCATCTCAGACAGAGTTAGAGCTCATTTAAGAGTTAGAGCTCATCTCAGACAGAGTTAGAGCTCAGAGTTAGAGCTCATCTCAGACAGAGTTAGAGCTCATCTCAGACACAGTTAGAGCTCATCTCAGAGTTAGAGCTCATCTCAGACAGAGTTAGGGCTCATCTCAGAGTTAGAGCTCATCTCAGAGTTAGAGCTCATCTCAGACAGAGTTAGAGCTCATCTCAGACAGAGTTAGAGCTCATCTCAGACAGAGTTAGAGCTCATCTCAGACAGAGTTAGAGCTCATCTCAGACAGAGTTAGAGCTCATCTCAGACAGAGTTAGAGCTCATCTCAGACAGAGTTAGAGCTCATCTCAGACAGAGTTAGAGCTCATCTCAGACACAGTTAGAGCTCAGCTCTGAGAGGCTACAGAGACTACAGATGCTGGGGACCCGCCCCACACAGCTCTGAGAGGCTCACCAAACAGTAACAGACTACAGAGCTGGGGACCCAGACACAGCTCTAGAGCTCATCAAACAGACAGACTTAGACGCTGGGGACCCCCCACACAGCTCTGAGAGGCTACACTGAACACCAAACAGTAACCCACGACTACAGATGCTGGGGACCCGCCCCACACAGCTCTGAGAGGCTACACCAAACAGTAACCCACGACTACAGACGCTGGGGACCCGCCCCACACAGCTCTGAGAGGCTACACCAAACAGTAACCCACGACTACAGACGCTGGGGACCCGCCCCACACAGCTCTGAGAGGCTACACGGAACACCAAACACTAACCCACGACTACAGACGCTGGGGACCCGCCCAACACAGCTCTGAGAGGCTACACCAAACAGTAACCCACGACTACAGATGCTGGGGACCCGCCCCACACAGCTCTGAGAGGCTACACTGAACACCAAACACTAACCCACGACTACAGACGCTGGGGACTCGCCCCATACAGCTCTGAGAGGCTACACTGAACACCAAACAGTTACCCACGACTACAGACACTGGGGACCCGTCCCACACAGCTCTGAGAGGCTACACTGAACACCAAACACTAACCCACGACTACGGACGCCGTGGACCCGCCCCGCCCCACACAGCTCTGAGAGGCTACACGGAACACCAAACACTAACCCACAACTACAGACGCTGTGGACCCGCCCCACACAGCTCTGAGAGGCTACACCAAACACCAAACACTAACCCACGACTACGGACGCCGTGGACCCGCCCCACACAGCTCTGAGAGGCTAC
>NC_056461.1:49585583-49586146 GCF_018296145.1 Oncorhynchus tshawytscha | reverse complement strand
GCCCCACACAGCTCTGAGAGGCTACACCGAAACACCAAACACTAACCCACGACTACAGACGCCGTGGGACCCGCCCCGCCCCACACAGCTCTGAGAGGCTACACCAAACACCAAACACTAACCCACAACTACAGACGCTGGGGACCCGCCCCACACAGCTCTGAGAGGCTACACCGAACACCAAACACTAACCCACGACTACAGATGCCGTGGACCAGCCCCACACAGCTCTGAGAGGCTACACCAAACACCAAACAGTAACCCACGACTACAGACGCCGTGGAACCGCCCCACACAGCTCTGAGAGGCTACACTGAACACCAAACAATAACCCACGAATACAGGCGCTGGGGACCCGCCCCACACAGCTCTGAGAGGCTACACTGAACACCAAACACTAACCCACGACTACAGACGCCGGGGACCCGCCCCACACAGCTCTGAGAGGCTACACCAAACAGTAACCCACGAATACAGGCGCTGGGGACCCGCCCCACACATAAGCCTTGGGTGGACTTGGGTGTCCCTCAAGCTACTTCTCCTTGTCAATGTCAATGTCAATA
>NC_056461.1:49583384-49585483 GCF_018296145.1 Oncorhynchus tshawytscha | reverse complement strand
TATCCCTCCATAACTGGCTACCAGCTTTTATCCCTCCATAACTGGCTACCAGACTATTGCAGCTCTGTGGGTGTAACATGTATTGACAATACCTTCTGGAAACAAAGATCGTTTTATAAGGAGGATGGAATCCATCCAAATCACCTGGGTTGCTGGATCCTTTGGCTGCGTTGAGACAATGACTTATCAATGAAAGGAAAGGAATTATCAATGTCCCAAGTCCAGCTCATTTAATCCCTACCGTTGTGTCGCTGAGTCATCATAATGCTTCATTATACCAGGGGCGTTGGAAGACACAATGTAAGTAACCTAATTTATGTCCAGTTTACTACCCAGAATTCCTCTGCTGTTCCTACAACTATTGTCTGCAGGAATCATGCGCCTATGCGCCTATGAACCAGAGTTATACTGTTAGCACTGAGGCGGTGTGCCCTTGAAGGAAGTCCACTGTGTGCAGCTCACCCTGCACTAAGATTTTAAAAAACCTGAGTATGTCTACCTCTTCTAAGCTTCCCAGGGAAGCAATGAAAACAAGCAAGCATCCCTGAAAAGTGTTAAAAATAAGCCAACATTAATCTTAGGGATAGACGACACGTCAACGGGACAGTTGTAAATAATGCAGTGCCTTCTGTCACGATCACAGATTTAAGAGAAACAACAAATGTTGGTACATGTAAGTGTGTTATCTCGGCTGAAAGCTTAAATTCTTGTTAACATAACTGCACTGTCCAATTTACAGTAGCTATTACTGTGAAAAAATGCCATGCTATTGTTTGAGGAGAGCTCCTAACAACAAAACTGTTTTTTCATCACGACAGGTTTGATAAATTCACATCTGAATGTGAAATGTGTACTTACATTCTGAAATCTTGCTCTGATTTATCATCCAAAGGGTCCCAGCGATAACACAAAGTGTTGTTTTGTTAGATAAAATAATTTTTAATATCTTTAAAAGGTCCATATAGGATGCACAATCAATTTGTTTTTCACTTGTTGAATTTGCAAAGAAAGGAATCTGTGAAAATCTAACGCTAAACGTTGTTTCAACCAGTCAAATCACATTCGTATTTATTCCTCAGAGATCCTAGAACGTAACCAGACTTCCCTATGTCATTAGGGGTGTAGTATATATAGGACAACAAGTTTGGTCAGAGAGAAACGCCTTTATGGCATGCTGATGACGCAGGCGGTCGTCACTTGATCGACTGCACTGTATCTTTGTCAAATAAGCACCTATTGGGGTCAAACAAAGCTAGCTAGATAGCCAATTGGCTGAGTCTTATCTGTCACAAAATGTAGCTGCTAACCTTGTGTGACAACAAGCCTTTTCCTTTTGAACAAAAATTGTATTATAAAAAGCTACATCAAAGTCCAAGTATACAGATTTGACGATATTCTTGCAGAAAAATGTAATGTGAATGTAAATGTCTCCTTCACGATTTGCCCAAATGTACCTGGATGACTTCACACTAAATGTCAAATGTCATGTAGTTTGCTCATACTTCAAGTTATCCATCTGAAACTTTGCATATACACAGCTGCCATCTCGTGGACACCATCGGAATTACAATCAGAGTGATGGCTGGAAGTGGGACCTTTCTCTTGCATTTCAAAGATGGTGGTAGAAAAAAGAAAACTGTTGTTTTTTTCTTTGTATTTTCTTCTACCATGTCTATTGTGTTATATTCTCCTACATTCAATTCATATTTACACAAACCTCAAAGTGTTTCCTTTCAAATGGTACCAAGAATATGCATATCCTTGCTTCAGGGCCTGAGCTACAGGCAATTAGATTTGGGTATGTCATTTTAGGCGAAAAAAGAGGGCCAAAATTGAGAAATCATTTGACTTAACTGAAAAAGAAGAAGAAAATACAGTCTGAAACAAAGACAAATGACATAAAGAATAATAGGCAAATGCTTTGGAGCACCTTAAATTAAGTTTTGGGTAATAAGGCAAACTCTGCTCCATCATTCCTTGAATCAGATGGCTCATTCATTTAAAAAAAACACTGATGCTTTTTAATAATTATTTTTCATTGGCAAGAGTAGAAAATATAGGCATAACATGCCAGCAACAAACGTTGACAGAACACATCA